>NW_021835906.1:0-10000 GCF_006345805.1 Octopus sinensis | reverse complement strand
AATTCGTCGCAAAAAAATCACGTAAAAAAATCGCCGAAAATAATCGCTGGACTTCGCAATTAATTTCGAATATTCCCAAAATTTATTTCCCAAAATTTATAAAAGTTGTACAATAATTCGTCACAAAAAAAAAATCATGTAAAAAATCGCCGAAAACAATCGCAGTAATGAAAACTTGGGAATCCAAAAATTCAGGATTGCGAGTCCTGATTCGTACCAGAATGCTTTCAATTTACTCACGAAGTTGGCCTGATTCCAAAATGGTATGATATGTTGGGCTACGGCCTCTAGGAGTAAAGTTGAAAAAGTGTGATACACTGAAACACTAACATTCGCATTTATTATATAAATACATACATATGTATAAATGAATTTGTCTAAGTTTGTGTATGTGTGAGGCACGTGTTTATGTGTATGTGAGTGTGTGTGTGTATGTGTATATGCGCGCGCGCATGTGTTTTTGTGCATGTATGTTCTGACTTTGCGCTCTGCGTTCAAATTCAACCAAGGCCAATTATACTTTTCATCCCACCAGGGATTAATTAGAATCAGTCCGGGAAGTGGATGAGCGGAATCAACAGTACCAAGCTTTGTAAGCCTCGACTTTCCTCACAATACATCACAAGAAGCCTGTCGTATATATATATATGTGTGTGTGTGTGTGCGTGTGTGTGTTAGTGTGTGTTTGTCCTCCCAACATCACTTGACAACCGATGCTGGTGTGTTTACGTACCCGTAATTTAGCGGTTCGGCAAAAAGAGACCGATAGAATAAATACTAAGCTTATAAAGAATAAGTCCTGGGGTTGATTTGTTCGACTAAAGGCGGTGCTCCAGCATGGCCACAATCAAATGACTGAAACAAGAAAAAGAGTAAAAGAGTAAAGACACACCGTTTATTTCAGACAGCGTCCGGCGGCATTACTCGTTAACGATAAAAGCACTGAATGCCGGGATTGAAGTATAACAAAGTAGTAGAAACTACAAATTACCTCAAATGCTCTGTGAGTCCGCCATCTTCATTAAAATAAAAATGACGCAAGAAATAACAAGATGGCGGACAGAACATCCTCTTCTGAATGATGGACACAAATGTTCCATTGACACGGTATTGTTATGTAGCAAAGGATTCATTTCTTTATCGTTTCCAGTTGACTCTTCTTTATCACAAACCATCCCATCAAGACATTACTTCAATTGATGCTGTATCCGACGAGATTTACCAAATCTTTTCTTGTTATCCATCAAGGACACCGAGATGGTGTCGGCTCTTCTGGTGACGTTGATGTTCGCCTGGGGCTAAATGCATCAGTAACACCCCCACCACCCCGCTCTGACCCTAGCCACAATCAGATGGCTGATCCCCCTTATGTTATAGAGCAGTTACTGTTTATATCTCGCTCAGAGATTTATTATTGTTTTCGAACGGATTTTCTACGCCAGTGACTGTGGTTACTGTGAAAATCTATATATCCAGCCTGTAGAGTAAGTCCCTCAACGAAGAGCGGTGCTTACCATACGTTGACAAGAGGCAATAACCTCGAAACCGGTCCGTGTGTAGTATCCGTATCTTCGGGGAGGCTGATCTCCCTTTGCAGGCTGGCAAGGACACCGAGATGGTGTCGGCTCTTCTGGTGACGTTGATGTTCGCCTGGGGCTAAATGCATCAGTAACACCCCCACCACCCCGCCCTGACCCTAGCCACATTCAGATGGCTGATCCCCCTTATGTTATGAAATATTTTATCGTCTGCCGTTTTTATTACTCATCACGTAGACTCATTTCTAGCATCTCTGATTCTGTCGGAACCCATGTCCTAAATATCTCTCCATCTCAAAATCTCACTCAGCTTTCTTATTCACTATCGACTTTACGACGATTATGATTCTTTCCTCTTTGCTTCGTGTCTGACTGATCCTACCTTTGCTCTGTTTCTCTTTAAGCTCCCCTCCAAGCATTGATCCTTCATTTGAAAACCATCAACAAAGAGTCTGATATTCTTTTCGACATTTACTTTGTGATGTTCCATGGCATCATTCCTTTTCTCTTGCTGCTAATAGTTGAACTTCTGAGATAGTATCTTGCACTTAGGTTGGTAGACGCCTTCGTATCGGTGATAGTTAAACCACAATCTTTTCCCTCCTTGTGTCTCTCTTATTGTTCAGAGGTATCACTTTTCACTTTTCTATCGCAGTGATGGCTCTTTACAAAATAAACGTCTCCTTTCATTAGTAATTGAGCGGACAAAACCTAAATGGCCTTTCAGAACCTAGACTCACAGTACTTTCAGAAAATTTATAGTAGTATATTGAATAATGGTAACTGTAGCATTTCCTTCTCTTCAGTGGTTATTAGGTAATAACTTCTAAAGATAAAACAGATTCACTTTTCTCCGGTTGTTTTCCAGTAATTCTAACATTGATTTATCTGGCCATGTTCCGAATTTTCCTTCTCCGTGTTCCTTTACCTGACATGCGTATAACATCTAAATCTATGGCGAAAGCAATTTCTAGCGTCGACACTTAAACTGCTTCTATTCCTGATAATATTCCTGCTATTGATTTGCAAAATTGCTCTTCTGAAATTATTTCTGTTCTGTCTAATCTCTTCCTCAAATGCCTTCCTTTTCAGCTTACTGGAAATTGGTCTCTATTAGTATGTCTATTTCCAAAAACACTGGTGAATATTCCGATCCTTGTAACTACCACCCAATCAACCTTCTTCCTTGTAGCTACCAAAGTCTTTGAATCTTTGATCAATAAGGTTCTTCTTTTAATTCTTGAATCACTCGGATTGCTTCCTGAGGAAAAAAAAACGCAGTTTCCGGATCTGATGCTCTTTCGCGGTTGTCTTTCGATTTACACGGTGAATTAGTATTCGCATTGCAAATCGAAATCGTGTAAATCGAGGGATACCGGCTTTAGTGGTTATTATGTATAATAAAAAAAAGTACAAACAAAATATAAACAATCAAAAAATGATGATTAAAATACAATTCTTATATAATAATGCATGTGTGCGTGTGTGTGCGTGCGTGCGTGCGTGTGTGTGAGTGACATATACCTGTATAAATACCTATTTCTTTATGACCCACAAGGGGCTAAACACAGAGGACAAACTAGGACAGACATAAATATTAAGTCGATTACATCGACCCCAGTGCGTAACTGGTACTTAATTTATCATTATCATTTTGCAAAATATGAAAAGTAAAGCTAATACAGATGATACCTTAGCGCTTATACTAGCTTTATTTGGTCTACATGACTATCTTAGTAGTATAATTAAGGTATAATTAAAGAAAAAAAAAGTGAGCCGGAAGCAACGAAATAATAAAGTAACATTTCTAAACAACAGAAGTAAAGAAAAACGATATGTTTGACCCAAATAAAAAAAAAGTGTGAAAATAAACCAATATAAACAGACCAACATATAACAGGTGAAGAATTATCCGAAACATTGGAGCCTTTACCCTTCCTTGTTTTAAGCATTAAAACTAATACTATATTTATTAAAACTTGTTCCACCTCTGTTTTCTGGTTTCTTCTTGTTTTTGTTCCTTACATTTACAATATGTGTGTGTGTATGAGTGTATGTGTGTGTGTGTGTGTGTGTGTGTGTGTGTGTGTGCATGTATATGTATCAGTGTGTGCGTGCATGTATACGTTTATATATGTGGTTGGCCAAAAGTCACCTGATAGTAAATCAAGCCCCCCCCCCCCATTTTATTCCAAGATTAAAACAAAAATAGAAATTAGACTTTTCTAATAAATAGAAAAATGCTAGGTATACTTGCCATCTCAATATGGCTAACCACTAAGGGTGGGTGTTACTGTAGCTTGTAGCCCCAGGAAAACATCGTCTCCAGCTGGCTTTAGGCACACTTTCTGTGCCCTTATGGTATTTGCAAAGGGAGGTCATCCCTCCCTCGTCAACCAAAGTGATACGCACGGACTGCAGTTTCTAGGCATTGACCTGTCTTCAGCGTACGACAATCACCGGTTTTCGATGAAGGGAGTCCCAGAAAAAGAAAAAAAAAACGGTGATTTTTAACTCACAACATTCAATTATTAAACATTCATAATTGGAATGAATAAATAAAATTGAATATTAAGTATTTATGGAATTTTGATTTACTGTCGGGTGACTTTTGGCCAACCTTGTATAGTTGAAGACTATGGCCCAAGGTGCCACGCAGTGGGACTGAACGCAGAACCATGTGGTTGGAAAGCAAGCTACTTACCACACAGCCACGCACACTTCCGCTTTAGATATTTTCGAAAAATTTTCGCTTACCTCTTTTCATTGCAAAGTCAGATTGTCACTATGACGCCATAAACACTTCAAAATTAGATTTCCGATCATATAAATCACTTCGAATATTATTTTAGCAAATTTAAAGTGATTTCTTGGATCTTTTCGGTTTGAACGGCAGTTTTTTCTAGCAGTGTCATATGAAATTGTCACCCATAATTATGTCCCTAGTATCGATCTATTGCATTTCAATCTGTTTTAGGGTTAAGATTAGGGTGGGGGAAAGGGTATCTTTTTTTCTTCAGAAATGTAAATAAACCTAATCTGTTTCTTAAACGAGGGACGTATTCATGCGGCACAGAATGTTTTCACCTCAATAGACGTCATTGATTGGTTGAAATTGCAGAAATTGAAGAAAAAAACAACAAATATCTTACAAACTATAGAATTTTCTCAATAAAGCCAAGAGAAAAAGATGTTTTATAAACACATTCTACCAGTATACGAAGTTTAAAAGTGTTTAGTTACGTGGGAATTATTTTAAAAAACTGCCGTTCAAACCGAAAAGATCCGATTTCTTTTGTGCCATAAACCATTTACCATTTTTATGGCGCTCTCACCCTCCCTTGATGCCGTAAGTACGTACTTATCTTGTTTAATGGTTAATCCAGAGCTGTGCGCGCGCGTTCGTTCGTGCGTGCGCGCGTGTGTGCGTTCGTGCGTGTATGTGTGCATAACATGTGTGTATGTGTGCATTCATATCTGTGTGTCTGTGTGGTAACGTGTCACAGTGGTCGACTCTTTCTGTATTGCATACAAGTTCAGCTGTCTCTGAATGTTTATTAACTTCAAACACTCACCGCTCAAATTGAGAACAAACCCGAGAACCAAATACAAAATTATTCAAATGACATTTCTAACAAACCATTGAACTAAAGTAATTTCAGTGATTTTTTTTCTTTTTGTCTCGGGCGACAACAAAGAGTTTCCCGCCGTCACAAAAATAGCAATAAATCTTACCAAGCAGTTAGCTGATTATTACAGTCGGGTCTACATTAGGCGGCGTGCTGGCAGAAACATTAGCACGTCGGGCGAAATGCTTAGCAGTATTTCGTCTGCCGTTACGTTCTGAGTTCAAATTCCGCCGAGGTCGACTTTGCCTTTCATCCTTTCGGGGTCAATTAAATAAGTACCAGTTACGCACTGGCTTCGATATAATCGACTCAATCCGTTTGTCTGTCCTTGTTTGTCCCCTCAGTGTTTAGCCCCTTGTGGGTAGTAATGAAATAGGTATTTCATCTACAGTTACGTTCTGAGTTCAAATTCCGCCAAGGTCGACTTTGCCTTTCATCCTTTCGGGGTCGATTAAATAAGTACCAGTTACGCACTGGCGTCGATATAATCGACTTAATCCGTTTGTCTGACCTTGTTCGTCCCCTCTACGTTTAGCCCTTGTGGGCAATAAAGAAATAAGAAACGTTAGCATGCCGGGCGAAATGCTTATCGATATTTCGTCTGTCTTTACGTTCTGAGTTCAAATTCCGCCGAGGTCGACTTTGCCTTTCATCCTTTCGGTGTTGATAAATTAAGTACCACTGGCGTACTGGTGTCGATCTAATCGACTGGTCCCCACCTCCCCCAAAATTTCGGGCCTGTGCCTAAAATGGAAGAGTATTATAGTTGGGAGTTTATGCACGTGTAAATATATTTATATAAGTATGTGTGTAGGAGTGAATATATATGTATGTAATAAGTACGCATTTACATATGCACACACATACATGCGTATATATAACGTTTCTTATTTCTTTATTGCCTACAAGGGCTAAACACAGAAGGGACAAACAAGGACAGACAAACAGATTAAGTCGATTATATCGACCCCAGTGCGTAACTGGTACTTATTACATATATATATATATTCTTTTATTCTTTTACTTGTTTCAGTCATTTAATTGCGACCATGCTGTAGCACCGGATTTAGTCGAACAAATCGACTCCAGTACTTATTTCGGTCTATTTTGCCGAACCGCTAATTTACGGGGACGTAAACACACCAACATCGGTTGTCAAGCGATGGTGGGGGGAACAAACACAGACATACAAGCATACACACACACACACACACACACACACACACACACACACACACACATTTATATATATAACAGTGACAAACGAAAAATACACCGCCAATGGTTGTTGTTGACAAACAACGGCAGTAATTTTATTCAGCTGAATACACGTCATTGATTGGTTGAAATTACCGAAATAGGACTACTTTAACGTGAAATTACTTCGTAATTATAAGTTTTTCTCAAAAATGCCAAGAGTCAAAGATGTTTTATATGACACATTCTACCAGTGTCCGAAGTTTGAAGGTGTTTAGTTACAAAAAATTATTTTTTAAATCTGTAGGTCAAAAAGTAAAGATCCCAGAGATGTACCTGCATAGCGAGTGACTTGATCTGGGAACGTGTGCTGAAACAAAATAAAACTGCAGCGTGGAAACCACTCAAAGACACACAAAAACCGTTGGTTTCACTTCAGCATTTAATTTTCATTTGTGTCAAAAATATTTTTCTCGCTTTGAAACCGCGACTTGTTCACTGTAGGCAGGTCGCGGTTTCAAAGGGACGAAAATATTTTGACACAAATCAAAATTATATTATAAGTGAAACTAACGGTTTTTGGGTGTCCCTGAATGGCTTACAAATACCTTCCATGCTGCAATTGTATATATATATATATATATGTATGTGTGTGTGTGTGTGTGTGTGTGTGTGTGTGTGTGCATAACGGCAAGGTTTTATTACAACTGCATGTTGTAAGATGTGAAAGAAGAACATATGTAAATAAATATTTATATATCGTTACTTTAATATATGCCATACCACGACGGATAGACTAGTGTAATAGTATAATACAGTTCGTAAAGCATGAAAGGTAGAGACAGTTAATTTCGGCCTGTATTTGTGTGTACACGATTTCATAGTAGTATATATATTGAGAGAGATGGTCATGTTACAGAGAAAAGAAAGTGAGTTCGTGAAAGTGAGAGTGGTGGGACGAAACAACTGCTTCATTGGTGAGTTACCATAGTTGTACCTCTGTGCCTTTTCCTTTACAGATAGCGTTTTGTTCAGCCGGTCAGCCAGGAGTTCTTGTTTTTGTAACTATCCAAAACCAACCCGACAGATAGACATATTGTTGAGAACGATAGATTTCGTTGGCCGTCTGTTATCTCTTTTCTAGCTTTTGGTGGCCTGGAAGGGTCAAGTGGCAAAGACATTATTCTGCTTAGCGAAGGCATCTGGCAAAGGTAACTGCTGTCACTCACGGAAAAGCTATTGTTTTACCGTGAGAAAAGTACTGTTGAACTGTTAAGTGAAATTTGGCTATCGAGGATCGAATCCACGCTATGCCTACATGAAGCCACTACACACACACAATTCAATGAGAGGTTAAAATAGCCTCATTAAGAGATAGTAATATCCAATGAATTACTGGTTCATTGCCTAGTATTCTAAAAATTTCCAGATGTATATTACTGCTTATATATATATATGAATATAATATATATTGGATCTTGCAGATAAATTCAAGGAATGCTAAAATAATAGTAGAAAACTGATATAATTTTAATGTAAGATTTATTACAACAAAACTATTTATCACTCAATATGGTCGCTCTTTTGGGCAATTACTGCTTCCACACGAGAACGAAAGTTTTTGATTTTGCGTATCGTACGCACGATGCAGGTCTTCAAACTGTTGACCTCCGAGTGTGGTTGAAGCATTGGTCCTTTTATTCTCTCCACTTTATTCTCCCCAACGCCGCCGTGAACACTAGATAATTTTCACAATGTGGGGAGTATATCCTCAGCATTGACCCCAAATGACCTTAACATTAGATTCAAAATTTCTCCAAGACTGAGGTACCTTGTTATACGTCCCCAACACAATTCAGACCCATAGCACATAAATTAAATGCAATGCAATTTCTTTATCTCAAGATATCCTGCACTATTTAACATTATCCCAAAACATATCAAAGAAGAGAAAGATCCCATCACCTTCGATCAAAACCTGGGCAAACACACACACACACACACAGAGGAAAGTTAATTCATATGGCTGATCATCGAGTGACCATCGGTTTCGCACCTATAAAACCTTTACCGGTATAGGCGATTCGTCAGACTTAAATGGCCGAAGTGCTTCAGAAGTGCGAAACCAATGGTTGCTCTAGGCCCAGCCGTAACATTTAACTACCTAAAAAGATATATTACTGCTCTATCGTTTTAGAGTGTGCTTCGTTTTCGAACATATGAACTACTATGACGACATGTGTGTGTGTCTGCATGCGTGTATGTGTGTGTATGTGTGTGTATGTCATTATCCAATTTATTGCAAGAGTTCTTGCCAATGGAGGAAGAGCCGGTTTCTAACCTAGATTCAAGGTTCCTTCATTGAGATTTCAATATCAACAACAGGGTATTTTTTGTTTGTGTGTGTGTGTATGTATGTATGTATGTGTATATATATATATATATATATGTGTGTGTGTGTGTGTGTGTGTGTGTGTGTAGATTTATATGTTTTACTTTATGTATGTATTCTCATGCATATAGTTACATATCTAGACATGCTCATATATATTTAAATGATAAACTTCTGGAAAGTTTTATAGATTTTTACAGTTCCAGTGATGAACTGGATCTGTAGTCTTCGAATTAGCTTTTTTGAGAAGCCTAATTTCTCGAGTTTGGTATTTAGGCAGTGTTACATATCCCATGGTCCCAGTAATTACAGATATAAACCTGAACTTGTAATCTGGATAGAGTAACTGCAGACTTCTCAAATAGTTCAGCATAGGTATTCTCTTTTTCACTGATTTTCAGCTTTATGTTAACATCCACTGGGAAGCTAATTTCCACAACTGTGCAGTGTCTGTGCGCGCGCGCGTATGCATATAAAAATAATAATAAACGTTTCCTTCTCGAGCCATGCCAGGCTCAAGAGGGCCGGTTTCCTGGTTTCAATGGTGTATATATTCCCCGCCTGGACGGGACGCCGGTCCATCGCAGCGCTACTCATTTTTGCCAGCTGAGTGGAGTGGAGCAACGAGAAATGAAGTGTTTTGCTCAAGAACACAACTTGTCGCCCGGTTCAGGTATCGAAACCACAGTCTTACGATCATGAGTCTAACACGCCTTGCCACTAAGCGTTGCGCCTTTACTATGTATATATCCATATATATGTGTGTGTGTACGATGGGCTTGCACAGTTTTTGTCTACCACATTTTCCCGCAAGGCTTTGGTAGATCTGGGGCTATAGTAGAAGCAGGTCCATCGCCAGACTTTCGTGCCTGGGGTGGGGTGGGGGAGATGCTTCAGAATATTCTGGACGGGTATTAACTTGTAATAATCCTTTGTACTAAAAGCACAAGGCCTGAAATTTGAGAGGGGAGGGGACTAGTCGACCCCAGTGTTCCACTGGTACTTAATTTATAGACCCCCGAAAAGCTGAAAGGCAAAGTCGACCACGGTGGGATTTGAACTCAGAACGTAGCGGTATTTCGCCCGACGTGCTAACGATTCTGCCATCTCGCCGTCTTGCACTAATTTGTAATAATACTAAATGGGGAGTTTCGAAATAGGCGAATCCCTATAAATCTGAGGGTGCACTATTGAATAGAGAAGGGGCAGTAGTGCCATCCGTTGCACCCCCTTAGCGATAGGCA
>NW_021835905.1:0-35000 GCF_006345805.1 Octopus sinensis | reverse complement strand
TACAACGGAGCATCGTAGAGCTTTAAGTGTTTTCGCTCAATAAACACTCACAACTCCCGGCTTGAAAATCTAAACCGCGAATCTACGGCCTATTTCTTTACTACCCTTTACAAGGGGCTAAACACAGAGAGGCCAAACAAGGACAGACAAACGGATTGCGTCGATTACATCGACCCCAATGCATAACTGGTACTTAATTAATCGACCCCGAAAAGATGAAAGGCAAAGTCGACCTCGGCGGAATTTGAACTCAGAACGTAACGGCAGACGAAATACGGCTACTCATTTCGCCCGGCGTGCTAACGTTTCTGCCAGCTCGCCGCGAATATACGACCGTGAGTCTGCTGCCCTAACCACTGCGCCATTGCGCCTCCCCTGAGATGTAGTAATCGTGCATATTAAGTGATCAATATTTGATCGACAAGATTCTACAGAGATCGAGAAAGTTAACACAAACATATTGATGAACAAGCTTCATCAGGCAGCATAGAATAGAGAAAAATTTAAAGCATATAGATCATACTAAACTTATCAATATACACATGCATATACGCATACAAATATTATATCTATATAAAGTATCTATGGGTGTTTTTTTGTTTTTGGAAGTGTTGAATGTGTATCGTATCATATTCTCTCTTTACTTGTTTCAGTCATTTGACTGCGGCCATGCTGGGGCACCACCTTTAGTCAAGGAAATCGACCCCGGGACTTATTCTTTGTAAGCCCAGTAATTATTCTGTCGGTCTCTTTTGCCGAACCGCTAAGTGACGGGGACGTAAACACACCAACATCGGTTGTCAAGCGATGCTGGAGGGGAAAAACACAGACACACAAACACACACACGAATATATACATATACATATACATATATACGACGGGCTTCTTTCAGTTTCCGTCTACCAAATCCACTGACAAGGCTTTGGTCGGTTCGAGGCTATAGCAGAAGGCACTTGCCCAAGATGCCACGCAGTGGGACTGAACCCGGAACCATGTGGTTGGTAAGCAAGATACTTACCACACAGCTACTCCTGCGCTTATACAGACAAGAAAGTAATATTTCGAACGCAGTATAGCCGTGAAAACAGCAGAAAGATTGGGTGTTCTACTCTTATATGACGAAAAAGGTAATCAGCTGAGCTGACAGCCACGGCACTCGAACCCGCAACTCTTTGATACCGGCCGAGCACTCTACTAATTAAGCTAAACTGCCCGTTGACAAGAAATTCCGCAGTCAAACGACGGAAATAAGTAAGAGAATAAAAGAATAAAATATAATATATAAATATGTGCGTGTGTGTCTGTGTGTGTGTGTGTGTGTGTGTGTGTGTGTGTGTGTGTGTATATGCACTTGTGTGTGTGCACGCGCGCGTGTGTGTGTGTGTGTGTGTGTGTGTGTGTATTGACCTGATTAGGATAGGTGTCACGTGAACTGAAACTTGGCTCATTAGTCAAATTAGACACGCTGTTAATTTTGACTAACGTTATTATTACTTCCTAGATTCAACATATATTTCTTTACTACCCACAAGGGGCTATACACAGAGGGGACAAGTAAGGACAGACATAGGTATTAAGTCGATTACATCGACTCCAGTGCGTAACAGGTACTTAATTTATCGACACCGTAAGGATGAAAGGCAAAGTTGACCTCGGCGGAATTTGAACTCAGAACGTAACCGCAGACGAAATATCGCTAAGCATTTCGCCCGGCGTGCTAACGTTTCTGCCAGCTTGCCGCCTTTCCTAGATTCAACATAGTGAGCTAGCAGAATCGTTAGCACGCAGGCCCAAATGCTAAGTGGCATTTCGTCTGACTTTATGTTTTGAGCTCAATTTCCGTCGAGGTTGACTTTGGATTTCACAGTGCGCTTCAGATGACGCCACCCCGTTGGCTAAGCGAGAAGGCCAACAGAAGAAAGAGTGAGAGAAAATTGTGGCGAAAGAGTACAGCAGGGATCGCCACAACCCCTAGCCGGAGCCTCGTGGAGCTTTAGGTGTTTTCGCTCAATAAACACTCACGACGCCCGGTCTGGGAATCGAAACAGCGATCCTACGACCGCGAGTCCCGCTGCCCTAACCACTGGGCCATTGCACCTCCACTGGTACAAGTCTTAAAATTAGGTACCGCCCCGCGGAATCCCCAAACTTGTAACATCTCAATTTTAAGAATTTCTCACAGACACGTTGCTTTTACAAATCTATCATTTCCCGAATTGTGTCAAATCAACAAGCACGATAAATATGCATTTATTCCAGCAGGTGTAAATCAATAACTACCTGAAGGCCACTGTAACATATACACACTACTGCAGGCGGAACCTTGCTGGGCAGACTGGTTGGAGCGCTGCTTTAAAAATCCAGTATTTTTGGGGTATACTCCTCGTGTAAACAAATGATTTTCTTTAAAAATCTGTTACATTAGTTTCTCAGTTTTAAAAGCAGGATTGTTGAAAGTGGAACGTATTTCATCATAGACTTATCTGTTGAGCGCTAACTTTGGACTTATCATCAAACAATGACACCTACACCAACATACCTAAAAATATGTAATCAACACTCAACACTTTAACACAGCACAAATATCGCCCCCAAGAAGAACCACAATTACACAACTAAAGCGCTACAAAAACACAGCACCCCACAATTCAATTACTGCATTTACTATATTTGCAAACTGTTGTAGTCGTTGTTATTGATGTTGTTGCTTTTGTTATTGTTGCTTTTGTTGTTGTTGTTGTTGGTAGTAGTGGTGGTGGTGGTGGTGGTGGTAGCTGTGTTAATGTTATTTGGCCTTAAGTCAGATCTACTAGAAATAGCAGCCAGACCTCGCTCGGCTAACATCATATCTTATATTGTGACCAGAAACATTAGATGGTATTCTATATATGTTTTTAAAAAATGAACAGGATGGTCATGGCTGGTTCCCCAAGATGGCTGCCGTCCAGTGACTGAAGTATGTTAAAGATATGTATGCATGCATGTATTTATATATGTATGTATGTATGTATGTGTGTATGTATGTATGTATGTGTGTATGTATGTCTGTAAGTATATATGTAGGTATGTACATATGTATATATATATGTATGTTTGTATAGACAGACAGACACACAGACAGATAGACATATGGACAGACAGACACACAGACAGATAGACATATGGACAGATAGATAGATAGATAGATAGATAGATAGATAGATAGATAGATAGATAGATAGATAGATAGGCACAGGTGTGACTGTGTGGTAAGTAGCTGGTTTATCAACCGCAAGGTTCCGGGTTCAGTTCCACTGCGTGGCAACTTGGGCAAGTGTCTTCTACTATAGCATCGGGCCTACAAAAGCCTTGCGAGTGTGGGTGTGCATATGTGTCTGTTTGTTTCCACCACTGCCTGAAAACTGGTGTTGGTGTTGTTACTTCCACGTAACTTAGCAGTTCGGCAAAAGACACTGACAGAATAAGTTCCAGGCTTTGAAACGATAAGTACTGGAGTCGGTTCATTCGACTAAAAATTATTCTTCAGTCATTAAACTGCATGGTCGCAGTTTAATGAGTAAAACAAGTGAAAGATAACACACAAATACACACACACACTCACTCACTCACTCATTCACTCACTCACACACTCACGCACTCACTCACACTCAGACACACACACACACTCACTCACACATTCACTTACCCACACACTCACACACACACACACACACGTAAGCAAAATCAACAAGCATCCACGCCTTAGTCACATACATATTTTAATCTGCGAGAACGTCATTTAAGAAGAAAGAAAGAAAGAAAGAAATAAAGAAAGAAAGAAAGAAAGAAAGAAAGAAAGAAAGAAAGAAAGAAAGAAAGAAAGTAAGAAAGAAAGAGAGAAAAAAAGAAAGAAAGAAAGAAAGGAAGAAGGGAAGAAAAAGAAAGAACGGGAAAAGAAAGACAAGCCGAAAGGCAGCGAGCAAAGTTGGCCATGTAAAAATGTGTTTTAGTGGCTCATAAACAACGATAAAGTCAACTTAGGCTGCTCTGCCAATCATTTTGCTACGCTGAGAGGTGGCGATTTTCTTATTAAAGTCAAAACATGCCAAAGGGGGCTATTAAATAGAATGCCAGGCAAAACAAATGGATGCTTTGCTGACTAAGTTTATCACTTCCATAAATATTGTCCATGTTTACTTGCGCGTTTCTACCTCGCCGCCATGTTTTCTTTAGTTTCTCGTCTATTTCCTTATATTTTTTCTTTCCTTTAATGTTTTTCTATCTTCCTTTCTTTAAAGCCGTTTAATTCGCCCTAAATGTTGAATATATACTGTACTATAATACATAATATAATATAATATGATATACTATAATATAATATTGGTTGCAATTATTATGTTGCTTTTGTTGTTTAGTCCCTGGTCAGCCCTGAAATTAAGCGTACGCGCGCACACGTGTGTGTCAACAAGCATACATCCACACAAACATGTATATATATGTGTATATATGTGTGATTTGTGTGCTTAAATGTGCTTGCGCGAACACATGTACACACATATGTGTGTATGTGTGTATATGTATATATGCATGTGTGGATAAATATATATGTACATGTACGTATGTATATGTATATATATATATATATATATGTATATGTATATATATATGTATATGTATATATATATATATATATATGTATATATATATATATGTGTGTGTGTGTGTATATATATATATATATACATATATATACATATATATACATGTATGTATGTATGTATGTTATTTCTTTATTATGTATGTATGTATGTATGTATGTATGTATACACATGATCAAATACGTGACTATCTCGTTTTCATTTTAAAGCATTTCGGATTACTGCCTTCTTCCTCGATTCAAATGAATAAATCCAGTACTACTTGGACGCAACAAAAATTATTTCGAGACAGCAGTGTGTGATTCGAGGAAGATTAGGTTGCTATTTCTAAGAGATTCATGTGACCACGTAGATGGTCTCTCCTAAGCTTCTCAAAACAATGTTGTTGACGGATGTAAATTTTATATTTGTTATTTCCTATTCACCGTTTTTGTAAACATGTTTGTTGTTTAACACCGAGGTTATGAATGCTGAACCGGTTCTGTTCTCAAAAGCGTTCAAAACATAACTGTCTCTCGTCTTTTCCTTCACATTTTTATTCATTTATTTATTTATCATTGTTGAGGGCAGGAGCAGCACATGCCATCAAACTGACGGGGGGTACAAATATCCGAAGCCAAATATACCCACCGTGACTACCAGTCTGATAAGAGTGCACCAGTTGCACACATCACAACAATATGTGTGCGACATGGTGATTTCATATGAAGATAAACAGTGCATGGTCTTGCAGGTGGGGCCCAGTTAGAATTTTCTTCCGGTCAAGTAGCCCATCCAGCTCAGAAGATCACTGAATAAAAGGTTTTTTAAGAATGATGAACGAAACACCTATTTTTCCGGGTGTTAATTACTTAAACCCCAGAGAATCCCTCTCAACTCATGATTACGATGCTACTTCTGTTCGTGATCAGAGATACACACATCGTCAGCCACTAAGGGACATGGTTAACTGGTTATGGTCAAGCAAATGACAAGCAAATCTGAGGTATTGAGCAGAATATTTGCTGTAGCCCATCTTTTATACCAAGAAAAAACAATGTACATGATAAAACTTCCGATCATTTAAGATCAAAAGCCATGCGAACCACTGCCTGTTACTGCATCATGGCATCTAGTATTATTATTATTATTATTATTATTATTATTATTATTATTATTATTATTATTATTATTATTATTATTATTATATTATTATTATTATCATCATCATTATTATTATTATTATTATTATTATCATTATTATTATTATTATCATCATCATCATTATTATTATTATTATTATTATTATTATTATTATTATTATTATTATTATTATTATTTTCCTTAGCATCTTTCAATTGTTTCTATTTCTTGCCGAGTGTCTTCCTGAGACCCAGGGCAGAGAAACGTACTGTATACATTGGTAGGCCATTAAAACAAGCACATCAGATTGTTCATTTACAGAGTCATGTGACATAGAAAAGGGAAAAAGACAGAGAGAAAAAGGAGAAAATAAAAAAATAGAAAATTAAACAAATAAAGGGTGGGGGAAGGTAAGAAAATTTACAGCCGCAATGCTCTTCTCAATACGTGTGACGTACCAGTTAAGACAATCTCTTGCACTTCCTGCATGGGATCATTCTTAAATAATTTTAAGTTCCTATTTTGATCATTCCAAGTTCTACAATCACTCGTATTGTAACCGTCTTGAGAAACCACATCTTTTCGATTTTGATTAGCAAATCTTTATATTTTCTGAGCATATCAAATTCTTTTGCTGAGATATTACGGTCGCAGGGTATGCTCATATCAATCAATAAACATACTTTATTGCTTTAAGATTATTATTATTATTATTATTAGTAGTAGTAGTAGTAGTAGTAGTAGTAGTAGTAGTAGTAGTAGTAGTAGTAGTATCATTATTATTATTATTATTATTATTATTATTATTATTATTATTATTATTATTATTATTATTATGATTATTATGATTATTATGATTATTATGATTATTATGATTATTATTATGATTATTATTATTATTATTCCGCCGAAGTTGACTTTGCCTTTCATCCTTTCGGGGTCGATAAAATAAGTACCATTTACGCAATAGGGTCGATGTAATCGACTCATACCCACTCCCCCAAGCTGCCCTTGTAGCGAAAACAACAACAATAATAATAATAAATACCCTGATGCAGTACCAGGCAGTCGCTCTCATGACTTGTGAGCTTAACTGATTGGAAGTGTTAGCATGTACATTGTTTTGTCTTGGTATAGCAAATATTCTGCCACATACCACAGATTTGCTTGTCAATTGCTTGACATTAACGGTCTCCCACAAGCAGAAGTATTCACCACAACAATGTCCGGTTTCCGATGTCTGATTGGGTGATCGAACTGGATCATTACATCCCACAGGATTTTGCAATTCTCATTTTTGGTGACTCCTTCTGGATTTTTTTCATGCCACGTCTTTGCTCATTCTAGTCCGTGGTTTCCACAAAGCTTCCAATAGATCGTTCTTGCCACATTGTCATGGCGTCTTTTGTATTTGCGTTGTGAGTATTTCGGGCAATCGCTAACGTTGTACCATACCGTTTCACCTCTCTCACCACACATTCTACATTTGCCGCTATCGATAACGTTGTGTATTCTTCACTTCATATAATTAGTCCTTAAAGCTTGATCCTAAGCCGCGCATATCAGTGCTTCTGTCACTTTTTTCAGGCACTCCTCCTCATCCATAGCCACCGGTCCACTGTATCTATCTTGGCGTTCATATCTTTTGCAAGATGACCGTACATTTTCTTTTCTTTTTATGCTTTTTCTTTCTTCTTTTTTTGTGCATTCCTTGTTTAAATTTTTCTTTAGTTACACAATATTCAGTTTTGATGACGCCGGCTTTCTTCGTGTGTTTCAAAAGTGGCTTCACGGCGTTTTTTATATACCACCCTAAGCTGCTTTCCTATTATTATTATTATTATTATTATTATTATTATTATTATTATTATTATTATTATTATTATTCAGTAGTTTTATTTTTATAGCGTGCTTTCACTTCACTACCGAGCGCAGCTCTGTGTGCCTTGGGTATGTGCTGTGATTTGTTGTGATGCTCTGATGGTTATTCTATGGAAAGTGTTCTGCGTAGGATGTGTGCAGTACCTAGTAGTGCAATTTTCTGTATGTTATATGTGTTTGTAAGTCCTGGTGTTTTTGTTATGTATTTGTCTGAATATTTTTTTATCATGCCTAATGCACCTACTATGATAGGAATTGTTTCTGTTTTCAGGTTCCACATTCTAGTTACCTCTATTTCCAGGTCTTTGTATTTTGAGAGTTTCTCCATTTCTTTTAGAGACACGTTGTCATCTGCCGGTATTGATACATCAATTAGAAAGCATTTTTTTCTTCATGATTATTATTATTATTATTATTATTATTATTATTATTATTATTATTATTATTGTTAAGGCAGTGAGCTGGCGGAATACCACTAAGCATTTCGCCCTGCAAAATGCTCAGCCGTATTTCGTTTACCTTCACGTTCTGAGTTCAAATGCCACTGATGTCGACTTTGCCTTTCATCAATTCGGGTTCGATAAAATAAGTACCAGTGAAACACCTGGGTAGATGTAATCTACAGGTGTCTCCTTCCCCAAAATTTCAGGCCTTGTGCTTTCAGGGGAAATTATTATTGCTATTGTTGTAGTTATTGTTGTCGTCGTCATCGTTGTTGTTGTTGTTATTGTTGTTGTCGTTGTTGTTTTTGTTGTTGTTAAGGATGCGATCTAGTTGAATCGTTGGAACGACGGTCCGCTTTTACATTCTGAGTTTAAATTTCGAATTTGTCATTCATCCTTTCGGGAATCGATAAAATAAGTACCAGTTAATTATTGGGGTCGACATAACTGACTAGCTCCCCCCCCCAAAAAAAATTCCAGGCATCTCTCTATAGTAGGAAGAATTTTGACATTTTTTTCCTTTTGCGTCTGTGTATGTGAATATGTGTGTGCGCGCGCGCGTTTTATAACCATAGTATGTATATTTAAGACTACATTATTCAACATACCCTCTGTATTTTTTTATAAATATATTTTTTAAGACAGTGTCACGTGTGATTTAAGTAATGTCTAACAGGTTGAGCAACAACGTGAAGGATAAGCTCATTTTCTCGCAACAGGAAAAGGTTTGTTGACGGAAGCGGTTCGATTTTGCCTCTTTATTTCGACATTTTTTCTCTCATATTTCTGCTTTTTCTTTTTCTTTTTCTTTTTTTTGTCTTTTTCTTGTTTTCGTAGATTTATTATTCCCTGAAAGATTAAATCATTGCCCAGGAGTAAATTCACCTTACACAAACAAAATCATCTCTTTTGAAAGAAAAGAAAAGAAAAGAGAAAAGAAAAAAAAACACAGGAAAATGAAGCACACAAATTATTCTGTGATTTATTTGAGTGTTGCTCGAGAAAAACACGAACATTATTTTCTTTTTGTTTTTAGAAATGCCACCGATTTGATGAGGTCTTTCAGCTTTCCATTAAACATGGCTTCCATGACATACGAGGAATTACACACACACACACACGCATACACATACACATACATTCACATTCACACACGCATATATAAATACACATACATACACACACACACAGATATATATATATATGTATGTATGTATATTTATAGATACATATATTCATATAGACACACATATATATGTGTATATATATGTGTGTATATATATACATATATATATATATATATATATATATAGAGAGAGAGAGAGAGGGAGCGAGAGAGAGATACATGCATACATACACACACTCACGCACAAACACATTTGTAGACACACACACACACACACACACACACACATACACACACACACACATATATATATATATATATACGTATTCACTTACAGAAAAGGATGGGGGTGATAAGAGCTGAGAAATTTTCGTTGGTATGCTTTTGTTTTCCCACTAATTAAAAATATATTATTGTTGTTATTGCTGCTGTTGTGAATGTGATTGATTTATTTATGTTGTTGCTTCTATTTTGTAGTTATTTTTAGCTAGCTCTTTCTTCCTCTATCTAAACTTTTCCAACGATTAGTTTCGTATAGAATTAAAATATACTTCCTCCTATAAAAGAGGCATGATAATGACTGAACGAATTTCGGGTTAAAAATTAAATTTTTTTACTCTTTGTCCGGTGTCAGTAATTCGACTGCGGCCCTGCTGGAGTACTAATTTTGCGAGTGTTCTCTTTCTTTCTTTTCATTTTTTTTTTTCATTTTTTTTTTGTGGTTATATCAATGCTGACATTTAGTCTAATATTGTGTCTTACGATCTAATTTTGTGCGGAATTATATACCGTAAAGTATTTTTGCTCGACGCTCTAGTCTTGCTCAACATGTACAGGATTCCACACAGTTCGTTGTGCTAATTTCAATGTACGGCTGGTTGACGTATGGCTGTTACTGAAGATAACTGCCGGAGATGCCGCGCAATGAGACCGAACCCGAGACCATTTGCTTGAAAAGCGAGGTTCTAAACCACACGTCTACACCAATTCTTAATAAGAATATTTTCCAATTATGATTTGTTATTTAAGCACAAAGTCTGTAAGTTTGCTTTTCGGGGAGGGCCGAGTCTATACAATCGACTGGTGCTTTATTTTATAACCACGGAGGGATGAAAGGTAAAGTTGATCTTGGCAAAATTTGAACTCCGAACGTAAAAGTCCCGAAGAAATACTACAGTGCATTTTCTCTAAATGTCTAACTATTCTGCCATCTCTTAGCCCGAGTACTTTTAAATAGTTATTTCAAATTTTGTTACGAAGTCAGCGTTTGGTGATAGGGTGGTCTATTACACCGACCCTAGTTCTTGAGCTGTAATTTATTTTGTCAAGCACCAGAGTATGAAAGGCAAAGTTGACCTCGGTAGCATTTGAACTCAAAACATAAAGAGTCTAAAGAAATACCGCTAAGAAATTTGCCTGACGTGCTAACGATTCTGCCACTTCGCCGCTCTGATAATTTAAAATATTTATTTCTATTTTAGGCACAAGGTCAAGATTTTAAGAGAGGGAATGAATCGATTACATTGATCCCAGTGCTCGACCGGTGATCTTTTTATCGACCGCGAAAGAATGAAAGGTAAAGTTGATCTCAGCAGTATTCGAACTCAAAATGTATAGCGGAAGAAATGCCACTAAACATTTTATCCAACACACTAACCATTCTGCCACCTTAATACTTCTAAATAATCATTTCTGTTAAAAAACACAAAAAACCTGAAGTTTGGTGGAAGGGGACAAGTCGAATACATAGACCCCGATGACTCACTGGTACTTAATTTATCAACCCCGAAAGGATTTAAAGTAAAGTCGACCTCAGTGGAATCTGAACTCAGAACGTAGCGAGGGGCGAAATACCGTTAAGTATTTCGTCCAGCGTGCTAACGATTTTGCTAGCTTGCCGCCTTAATACTTCTAAATGATACTTTTCTACTCTAGGCACAACGCCCGAAATTTTGGGGGAAGGGGTCCAGTCAATTAGATCGACCCCAGTACTCAAATGGTACTTAATTTATCGACCCGAAAGGATGCAAAGCAAAGTCGACCTCGGCGAAATTTGAACTCAGAACGTAAAGATAGACGAAATACCTATTTCTTTACTACCCACAAGTGGCTAAACACAGAGAGGACAAACAAGGACAGACAAACGGATTATGTCGACTATATCGAAACCAGTGCGTAACTGGTACTTATTTAATCGACGCCGAAAGAATGAAAGGCAAAGTCGACCTCGGCGGAATTTGAACTGAAAACGTAGCGGCAGACGAAATACCGCAAAGCATTTCGCCCGGCGTACTAATGTTTCTGCCAGTTCGCCGCCTTAGTGTCTTTTATTCTAGTCTCGGGCTATACACACACACAGACGTGTGTGTGTGTGTGTGTGTGTGGTGTGTGTGTGTGTGTGTATGTGTGTGCGTGTGTATGTATGTGTTTGTTCCCCCCCCCCACTGCTCGACATTTGGTGCTGGTGCTAGTGTGTTTACGTACCCGTAACTTAGCGGTTCAGCAAAGATATCGATAGATTAAGTACCAGGCTTTAAGAAAGATAGTCGATTCACTCGACCAAAAGTTTTACATGGCCGCAATCTAATGCCTGGAATGAGTAAAATAATAAAAGATATATAAAAGGCACTAAAAGCTTCATTTCCATAGAATGAATATTTGTTGCCGTGACTTTTACTAGAAAAAAACACCTTGAATTCACTCAGCATGCAATGTCTGATAAGAGTTTGATCTCAACTCGTTTTAAAAGGGTAAAAATCGATACGAATTTTACTACTATGGTATAAATTAATCTGCAGAGAAGAAGGAAGCATATCAGAATGTAAAAATAAATGCTTAAGTATTGAAAAAACATCCTAAATGGGATCATATTAGAAATGCTACAGGACTTTCTTTCGAACCAATATATATACACACACACATATATATATATATATATTATATATATATATATATATATATATATATATATATATATATATATATACTCGCGCGTGTGTGTTTGTGCGTATAAACATAAATATACACATACTTGTCATATGTTCTTTTTTAT
Source organism: Octopus sinensis (assembly GCF_006345805.1). Classification (NCBI taxonomy): domain Eukaryota; kingdom Metazoa; phylum Mollusca; class Cephalopoda; order Octopoda; family Octopodidae; genus Octopus; species Octopus sinensis. Next base: position 22,738 of record NW_021835905.1, on the reverse strand, counting down.
TATTTATGCGCCCTTTTCAAGCCTAGCGAGGCTCCTGGGCCCGGTTTCCCGGTTTCTATGGCGTATGTGTTCCCCCCAGCTGGACAGGACGCCAGTCCATCGCAGCGTTACTCAAGAAAGAGGAAGAAAGAACGAGAGAAAGTTAGGGCGAAAGTGAACAACAGGGGTCGCCACCACCCCCTGCCGGAGCCTCATGGAGCTTTAGGTGTTTTCGCTCAATAAACACGAACAACGCCCGGTCTGGGAATCGAAACTGCGATCCTCCGACCGTGAGTCCGCTGTCCTTACCACTGGGCCATTGCGCCTCCACTTGTCATATGATAGGTATCTTTAGAGGTAAGCTTTTGTCACCATGGGTAAAATAAGGAAATATGCCTTCCATACAATAATTATTTACTTATTGCTTGCCATCAAGCCTCTTAAGTCATCAACCAGGAGAATTCATCTACGAAGCAATTGCCCCAGCTCCCCTTCAAGGTTGGCGAAAGCGATGAGGTGGACAACGAAAAATCTGGCTGATGATAGTCAAGGCTGATCTGGAACCCAACCTAGGCCCCCATATCTACGGTGTTCGCCGCTAGAATAAGGACTGGTTGGAGATCACGCGGTCGTTAGCCTCAAATCGCGAGGTCTGGTCGGCGTTTGTGAGAGATGCAGCATTGAGGATGAATGAAGCCAGCTCAACCCACATCGGGTGAATGCTGTCTCAAGACAAGAAGAGATCAAGCCTCTTACGTGCGATAAAGTAAGTACCGATGGAATACTACCAATGGCCTTGTGCCAAAATGTGAAACCAATGTTAATATCAATTGTTATAATATATATCTATATAAATATGAATGTGTGTGTGTAAGTTAGCTTAACAAATTAGCGAAAATGTACTCGGTACATAATGTAGAGTATATTTATTTAACGAACCCAGTTATTTACATCGTTGCTGCTCAATGTTTTCTCGCTCGATACGATTCTTTCAGAGACAACAGAAAAAAATATTATCGTTATGAGATGGTAGAATTTTTGCCGCTCCGGACAAAATCGTCTTCTTCCAACTCTTTACGTTCGGTGTTTAAATGCCCCAGAGAACGATTTTGCCTTTCATCCTTTCAGGGTGGATAGAAGACCAACTGAGTCCTGCAGCTAATGTAACCGATAAGCCTTGTAACTATTGTTGAAATTATTGTTATTATTACCTCCGCCTTAACGAAGGCGGAATTATTGTTTTCATTCATGTTTGTTTGTTTGTTTGTTTGTGGACAAGATATCTCAAGAACCGCTGTATAGATTCAGGTGAAACTTTCAGGGATGTTTTGCCTCGTGACTGACACGAACTAACTAGATTTTGGGATCAATCCGGAACACGACAAGTATTCTGGATTAATTTTCCGTTTTTTTTCACTTAATTTTGAGAGCGGTCGGGTTCATTTTCAGTATTCTCGTTTGTGTGACCATACAGATAGTCAGACCAGAAGAAGACAAATTTCGCCTGAAGATCGCGATGGCGTGAAACTCGAATAACGAGGAGAACAATTTATTTTAAATAAACAATATATTCTACGTCGTATATTAAGTATTTGAGTATTCGCTTCTTTCACTGAGAAAATGCAACATTTGAACCTCTACACACGTGCGCGCACACACGCATACACGCACACTCACACACACACACACACATATGAATATGTATGTGTACATGTATATATATATATATACATGTGTGTTTGTGTGTCCATGTATGTATGTGTTTATGTATATATGTAAACACACACACACACGTATATGTGTGTGTGTGTGTCGCAGGTGGTAGTTGATGGAGAAAAGAAGACGCATTATTGATGTTTTAGCAGCGATTAGAAATTCATAACAAGAAATGTTTGAGAAAAGTTGGAGAGATGGGGAATGTAAAAAAATTATCAACAACAGAGAAAACAGAGTAAAAAGAAAAAAAAAGGAGATAAGATGTCAAAATTCTCATAAAAGAGGAATGGGGGAAACATATAAAGAGTGAGAGAGAGACAGAGACAGAGAGAGACAGAGGGAAAGAAAGAAAGAAAGAAAGAAAGAGAGAGAGAGAAAAGAGAATGAAGGAGAGAGAGAGAGATGTGATTGTGCACGATTATGGGTAGATGTGTGTATGAAGAAAAATGAGTGAAAATTAAATGTAAAACTATTATTATTATTATTATTATTATTATTATTATTATTATTATTATTATTATTATTATTATTATTACTATTGTCGTTGTTGTTGTTATTATTGTGGTTGTTCTTGTTGCTGCTGTTGTTACTCTTGTTCTTGTTGTTGTTACTATCATCCTCATCATTATCATCATCATCATCATCATTATTGCTATTATTATTATCATTATTATTATTATCATTATTATTATTATTATTATTATTATTATTGCTTGGCTTGGAAATGGAACTGTCATTTGGAAATGTCGATTCCAACTACCAATAAATATTGTGTTTTCTTAATCGATATTATTTCTATGTTTATATTTAGATATTTTTTTTTCTTTCTTTCTTATTTTCTATTTCTCTCACTTACTCAAAGAAGAATGCTTACATCAATGATTATAGAGTAGCAATAACAACAACAACCATAACAACAACAACAAAATAAGAAGAAGAAGAACAACAACAACAACAACAAACGGAATAAGAAATCAAACAAAACAAAACAAAACAAACAAACAAACAAACAAAAAGTGCGAAAGGCGAAGCAAAAAGAAAGTTTAATGCCTTCTTTTATGATTCGCATTGCACGCTTACACTTCCTATCATCGCCGTCATACTGTCATAGTCATCGTCGTCGCCATCGTCGTCGTCATCGTCGTCATCGTCATTATTGCAGTCGTCGTCATCGTCGTCGTCGTCGTCATCAGAATCTTAATCACAAAATCCATTCACCACCACAGTCATCGCATCATCGTCATCATCATCATCATCATCATCATCGTCATCATCATTCTCGTCGTCATCATCATCACCACAAATATCATTATGAACGCCGTCATCATCACCGCCAACCCTTCCATAATCATCATCCTCATCATCATGATCATCATCATCATCCTTCTCCTTCTCCTCCTCCTCCTCCTCCTCCTCATCATCATCATCATCATCATCATCACCATCAAAATCGTTGCTTGCATTTTTACTCTCTCTTATGATGTTCTTTTTAAAAGGTTGAGCTATGAATATGCTTTATTTGTCTACGTGCTTCTGAATGCAAAAAATATATGCATACGAGTGTAAATGTGTACGAATATATATGCAGAATATATATGCAGAACTGTATGCGTGTGCGTGTATTTGTATGTACATTTGCGTGTATATGTGTGTATATATGTATATATATATGTATATATATATACACACATATATATATATATATATATATATATATATATATATATATATATATATATATATCTTTATATATATATATATATATATATATATATATACATATATATATCTATCTTTATATATACATATATATCTTTCATCTTTAAATATTTTTAGTCCTTTACTACAACCATGTTAGGGCCGATACTTGAAGGGTTTAGTCGAACAAATCGATCACAATTCTTATATATTAAATTTACTACTTACTTTATCGGCGAATTTTGCTGAACTCAGAAACAAACCAACACCGACTGTCATGTGATGATGGGGAGAACAGAAATATGCCCCACCCCCACATACACACACAGATAAGACAGGCTTCCTCACAGTTTCCGCAGACAAAATTCAATCACAATGCAATGGTCGTCGAAGGTGTATTAGAGACCACTTGCCCTACTGTCGAACTGAGCTCAAAAGCCGTGATGATAAGGGCTGCAAAGCGATCTTCTTAACCACACAACAATGCCTGCGTATATATATATATATATATATATATATATATATATATTAATAGTTATTGCCATACTAATATGGCAGTCTATAAATATAAGACTAAAGCTGTCGCTGATTAGCTCCAAGGGGCCATCGCCTCTAGCTAGCTATATGACACACGAACCAGCGTCCATTTCAACCTTCGAACAGGGGAGGTCAGCCGCTTCACCTTGCTAGTCAGACATCTGCAGACATGTTTCAGGGTTATTGCCCTTTATCAATGCAGCGTAGTCAGAACCAGCAGGTGTCGCTACTGACCGTCTGTTCGAAGATTTTATTTACCTAGTTACAGTAATATATATATATGAGTGCAAATCAAAATTATCTGACCCTTTGGGGGCACTCAACAGGGGCCTATATTGGAAGACTGGAAGGGCCTATATCTGGAAAAGAGGTGTACGATTAACATTGAAAGATATAGTGCTTTACTGGCCAACAAACTGAAGCCAGTAATTTGCACCAAACGCCGAAGCTGTTGTCGAAGAAAGTTTTGTTGTTGCACGACAATGACAATGCTGCCCAGACTGTGGAAACCATTAACCAATTGTGCTAAAAGCTTCCGATGAATTTCAGTGCCTGACACACCTTCCGACCAGAGAAATCATTTCACTGCTTTTTGTGCTTATTTGGTGCACATTACTAATGGAGCGGCCATACTTACACCGTAAAGCCTGAAAGAAAAAACGGCGCGATCAGGATCAAACTTCGATTACGTTACCACAATAGAATCAACCATAAGTACGCATGCGCAGAAAGCAGTGTAACAATAATAAAACTATTTTATGGTGAAAGTGCGGATAATTTTTTTACTTCCGCCAGTAAATGATAAACCCTAAGGGAAGAAGACTCTAAGTTATAGAGCAGTAGAGTGTATATATATATATATATATATATATATATATAGTGATAATAATAATAAAATAATAATAATAATAATATAATAATAATATAATAATAATAATAATATAATAATAATAACATCGATAAATACCTTAGGAATGAGAACCCAGGTTCGAAATTTCCCCAAGACACCCGATGAAGGCTGGAGGGTATAACAGCCGAAACGTTGTGTTAACAGCAAACAAGATGAGGACAAATATCCGTCAATTGTAAATAATGTAAATAATGTACATAATTCCTCATCTCTTAAATATAGAATTGAAACAATATATATGTTACTACAAAATGAAACAACTGGTCCTAACATTATGGCTTCAAGAATATATTCCATACATTCCGTTTTTGTGTATTCCTTTTAAGTTCGTTGTTATTAGTGTACACACAAACACACGCATGCACACACACACAGCCAAGCATGCACACACACACACAGCCAAGCATGCACACACACACACACACACACACACACACACACTCACACACACACACACACACACACACACACACACACAAACACAAATGAAATTTGAATTAACTTTCTCCTTTCTGGTTTTGGGAAGCCTAATTTCGCAATATTGGTATTTAGGCAGTGTGTTACATATCCCGAGGCTCCAATAATTACAAGTATAAACTTGAACTTGTAATATGGATAGAGTAACTGCAGGTTTCTCATTTGTTAAGCATAGGTTTTCTCTTTTTCACTGATCTTCAGTTTCATGTTAACATCCGCTGGGCAACTAATTTCCACAACTGTGCACAGTATCTCTTTTCTATCCCAAATCATTATATCAAGTCTGTTGTGCTTACATTTTATAGAGATCTTCACTGGTACATTCCACCAGTATTCCTTTTTATTATGAGTGGTTAAGGCTTCTACCATATTGTGGTTTCTTATTTCTTTGTCCTCGAAATTATCCGTCCGACGGATTTCATTGCAGAGTGTCCTAACTACAACATTATATCTTATCTGTAGATAATACCGTGATGACATTTTCGGACAACTGCATCTCTATCCATTTTGTGCATCAGGTACTACGTTGATATTTCCTGTTCCTGGATTGCAAACGCATACCCTTCAAAGTGGGTGATAGGAATCCGGCTATTGGTCCATGATAAACTGCTTTTATGAGCGATGTTACTATAATCACAAAGCTTTCTACTAACATGTCTATGCATAGTCTTCTGCTCGCATATGCTCATCCTTTCACCTGATGACACGTTGCGGTTGAGTTGTGCGACTTTTTTGGGCATGTATTTTAGGTTATCAGACAAAGAGTGTTGCTCAAGCTGCTGCCTTCCAAGTCTTATGATGATCAGCCTCATATATGCAAACTTGGTCACGGGATGCACTTCGACACTTGGTGGTTAAAAGATGTTGCCCAAAAGGATATTTTGCGACATTCAAAGACATTTTGGATCGATAATTAGCCTCTGCCGCCTTGTTTTTGTTTTAGGTAGAGGCGGTCTACGTTACTGTTTATGTGGAAATTATGTGTTCTTGTTAGTGTTTTTCCGGTTTTCACATCAATGGCTCGGATCTCAACAAGCGCTCAATGAAGTAGCTCAAATGTTGGTATGAGTACTGTCAATGCAAACACATTGTGGGCCACTGTTTTATTGAATGGAGAGAATTCTGAGGTCCAAATTTTCTTTATTCTGCTGTAATATTCTTTAGGGCCATATGTTTTGTTACAGATGCCATTGTAAGATATATTTTCATCCATCCCTAAATACCTGTAGCATTCCTCGTCAGATACAGGGGAAACGGTCAAATCATTGATGGAGATGTTACTAGTCTGGTTTATACTTTTCCCCCTTTTCACAACCATAAAACAAGATTTATCCTGACCAAACTTCGACCCTACTTCCTTTGGGAAGGTTGTAACTAGGTCAAAGCTCTTTTTCATCTCATGCATATTCTTTGCATAAAATTTTATGTTATTCACTAAGAAACAGTAATTCTGGTAGTTCTGTAATCCTTGTGAACCAGTGAGATATCCTTCACGCTCCCTTAACATGAATGACAAGGGGTTTACAGAAAGTATAAACAACATCTGTATGTAGCCCCTTGTGGGCAGTAAAAAAATAAGAAAGTATAAACAACATCACAGAGAGGCTATCCCCTTGGTATATGCCTTTGCGATACTGTATTCTATCGGTGATAATACAGTCACTCTTTGTGTTTAATTTCAAGATGGTGGCCCACGATGAAGTCAGGTCAGGTATGGCTTTCATTATTCTCACTGAAACTTTAGCAAGTTGAAGGGCTTCAAGCATCCATGAGTAAGGAACAGTCAAAGGCTTTTTTGTAGTTTAACCATCTCTGACGTCACAATGCATGTATATATGCATGCATGCGTGAATGTATGTATGTGTGTATGTTATCTTCTGATTGAAATTATTTAAGTTCTTCCTCTGAGGAAGGAGCTGTTTTCTAACAAAAATACAAACCTCCATTGTTTGAATGTAGGTAAGAAAAACAATGTTACAGTTTAGCATAACTGTACTGTTCTGCCAGCAGAGTGTATTCGTAATTTGCGAGTTAGTTGATTTCTTTCTCTAAAATCCCTATCTTATCTAAATTGTCACTTAGGTATTCACTCATAAATCAAAGTGCACCAATTATTTTTGGTATAAATGTGAATATATTATCTAGTTACAAAAAAGCTAGAGTGGCTATATGGTAAGTAGCTTGTTTACCAACCACATGGTTCCGGGTTCAGTCCCACTGCGTGGCACTTTGGTCCAAGTGTCTTCTACTATAGCCTCGGGACAACCAAAGCCTTGTGAGTGGATCTGGTAGACGGAAACTGAAAGAAGCCCGTCGTATATATATATATATATATATGTGTGTGTGTGTGTGTGCGTGTATGTTTGTGTGTCTGTGTTTGTCCCCCTAGCATTTCTTGACAACCGATGCTGGTGTGTTTATGTCCCCGTCACTTAGCGGTTCGAGAAAAGAGACCGATAGAATAAGTACTGGGCTTAAAAAGAATAAGTCCCGGGGTCGAGTTGCTCGATTAAAGGCGGTACTCCAGCATGGTCGCAGTCAAATGACTGAAACAAGTAAAAGAGTAAAAGAGTTTTCGAAGCAGTTGTCCGTAGCTGTTATGTTTCTCTTTGATTTTCAAGGAGACATCCGCATCAGCAAGATAGCTGATCCCTATGATGGTAAATGCTTTTTCTTGTATGTTCCAAACAACAATATCAAGCCTCTTATATTAACACCTGACAGATGTTTTGATAGAAATATTCCACTAGTGTTTCTTGTGTCGATGTTTGTATGTGTATTCAATAACAAGGGAATTCTCTAAAGTTATTCCAGGACAGCCTTTTTCTGCCGAATGGCATTGTGTATTGTTTTAGCGATAACGCCATGTCGCATAAGGAATTGGTATCTTGATAACATTTTTGATCTGCTGCTAATCACATGTATGATGTCTCCCTCGGAAATATGAGATAATCTATATTTTAGGTCAGAGTTTCACTGTCTCGTTCTTTACTGGTATTTCGTAGCAATCTCGTGTTCTTGGATTGCATATGCAAAGCCTTCGAAGTCTAGTGTGATGTATTGGTCATGAGTTCAAGAGATGCTGCACTTCATGTCTTCTTCAGTCTTCAGGAAATATACTCATGCATTTTTAGTATTGTGGATATGTGTGTATATATATGTGTATGTACTTATGTATGTATATATGCATATATCCATCTTTGAATGTGTGCATTTATGCATGTGTGTATACGTGTATGTTTCTGGGTATATATCCATGAATCTATGTATTTATGTTTTGTATGTATTTATATGTGTCTGCTTGTACATAGTATATATGTGTATGCGTATATACACTCACACACACATATGCATATGTATGTATACATACACATTTATATATATGCGTGTGTGTATGTATATATATACATATATATATATATAGTTGTATGTATATATATATATATGTGTGTCAGTGTGTATGTGTATATATGTGTGTGTTTATGTGCACAAATATATATATATATATATATGAGAGCGTGTAAAAGCATATACATATACATGCGTATGCATACAAATGTGAGTACATGGATACACACACACTCACACACGCTCGTACACACACACACACGCACATACACACACACACACTTTTAGATACATACTCACTCTCTCGCACACACGCAAACTCAAACGCTCATACAAGCCGACATAAACACAATCAGCCTACGCGATTCCATTTACACTTACACAACCATTCACATCTACATATATAATTAGAAGTTACAGCAAAGAAAAAAATTCTTCGCTGTAGTTCTTGTTTTTAGTTTAACAAAGATAATTTCTCGTAAATGTTAACTACATAGAATATTCCTTGTTTCATATCTTTGGCTGTCTTTGAAATCTTCTTCTTGCCTCGAATGAAATGTTTTTCAGGGATTCTCTAGGATTAAAATTCCAGTCTTCGTGCATATTTTGGCTATAAAAAAAATTGTCCTTGATTATTTGCATACAAAATGTACTGCCTGATATGTAGTTATTCAATGTTGCTACATCCCCTTCCCGCTTTTCTACTTTCACTTTCTCTTATTGTTTTCCTCCTCCTCCTCCGCCTCCCCCTCTCTCTCATTCTGTCTATCTATCTATCTATCTATCTGCTATCTATCTATCTATCTAGCTTTCTATCTATCCATCTCATTTCCTTTTAATGAAATTTTGCATATCTTACACAGGTGTGTGAGTGTGTGTGTGTGTGTGCATATGTGTGTGTGTGCATCTGTGTGTGTGTGCGTGCGTATGTACGAGTGCTGTATGTCTACGTTACTATGTTTGTGTGGCTCTTTCGTTTCCAATGTGTATATACATGCATGTTTCTATACATACACACGCTCGTATTTATAATATACGTATATATATATATATGCATCTTTGTATATATTTTTACGTGTCTGTGCGCGTGTAAATATGTGTGTGCGCATGCGTGTATGTATGCTTTTTATATTTTTTTATCCAAAATTGCATGTTTCAGCCTTTATAATCATCCCTATTTCTATGCAATATTGGTGTAATTTTAATACACGTGCACACTCACTCACACATACACACAAACACACACACATAATAGCACATACCCTCAAAACTCACACATGCAAAAACCTCCGTACGCACACATATATAAGCTTATACGCATATATATATACTTAAAACATTCTTGCGCATCATGCATGTACGTTACATGTCTACACATATGCATCAATGATGCATATATATATATATATATATATATACATATATATATATATATTATATATATATATATATATGCATATATATATAATATATACATATATATATGCATTTTGCACGTATATATATATTATATATATATATATGTCTGAATATACATGTATATATACGTATATATATATATATGTCTGAATATACATGCATGTATATATATATATATGTATATATATATATATATATATATATATATATATATATATATATATATCATATATATACATGTATATATATATATATATATATATATTATATATATATATATATATCATATATATATATATATATATATATAGATATATATATATATATACATACATATATATATATACTATATATATATATATCATATATATATACATATGCATATACGCACGCACCTACACCCCGCATAGGTGTCTGTGCTTGAATACATGCATATATTACATATATTCATATGCATATACTGCAATGGTAATTATTATTATTAACAGCATCATCACATCATCATCATTATTATCATTTTCATATTAATATAAATACACTATTGATAATGCCGAGGTTGATGGCGTTGGGGCGGATTATAATTACTTATTTAGCCGGCATGGAAATGTGACTTTCATGTCCTTCTGAAGGGCAATGGGGACAAATCGAATGGAAAAATCGAAACCAGATTATGCATTTCTCTCACATATACGTGTATGCGCACAGACAGTTGGAATACATGTTATATAAGCATGTATATTTATGTATCCACTCATTTATGCGTGTGCATCTGTATGCGTGTGTCTATATATGCTCATATTATATATACATATATATATATATATAATATATATATATATATATATATGTACATATATAGGCACACGCATACACATGCACATGTATGTATATATATATATATATATATATATATATATATATATACACATACATATGTATATATATATATATATATATATATATATATATATATACATGTTTACATATACACACATATATACATGTATATTTACACATATGTATGCATACATACACATATCTTCATATACATATTACATATATACGTGCACAGCACACATACACATACTTTATTATATAAACTTTCATATATATATATATATACATACAGACATACATATGTATATATATATATATATATATATTATATATATATATATATATATATGTATATGTATATGTATGTATTTATATACATACATATATATCTCTGTATATGTGCGTATGTGTATTCATACATACATATACATGTATTCACAAACATACACATACATACATATATTATGTCTGGGTCTCCTGCTGTCTAGATGTGTATCTGTCTGCGTATGCATATATGAACCGTTTCAGTCAGTTGTATATAATTTTCTATGACAAACAGAATATAAACATGATTTTTTTTGTTATAAGATACAAGGACAACATTTTTTTTATAGGCTTAGTTGATATCATCGAATAAATCGATCTTAGCAATATTACATGGTCATATTTTATGGATAAACTTATTTTATGGATAAGAAACGCTGAAAATTTTTTCTCTCGTACCAATACACCAAAAGGTCACAGCACATAGTTGCGATATCACCATCAATGTTTGTGTGGTTTTGATATCACTAGCAACTACATTCATTCGAAAACATATATTTTAAGCTGTATAATTATTTCTTACAGCGGAACAAGGACTCACGTTTGGGCGTTAGAGACGTAGTCAATTAAACCAATATAAGTACATATTTGACTGGTACTTTATTGTATTGACTGGTCGAGGATGAAAGTGGATGTAGACCTCGTTATGATTTGAACTCAGAATGTTAAATACTGGAAATTGGTTTCTAACATAGATATAAATTTACAGATTTGTAGGATGGTGGGTACGGTGGATTTTATGGACTCAGTACTTCATTTTATTGATCCTGGAATTATGAAACGCAAAGTAGAATTCGATGGAGTTTGAACTCAGAACATCGAAACACAGAAACAGGTGTTACGCAACAAATTTTAGTACTTGACCGGCACTTCATTTTATTGATCCTGGAATTATGAAAAGCAAAGTAGAATTCGATGGAGTTTGAACTCAGAACTTCGAAACACAGAAACAGGTGTTACGCAACAAATTTTAGTACTTGACCGGCACTTCATTTTATTGATCCTGGAATTATGAAAAGCAAAGTAGAATTCGATGGAGTTTGAACTCAGAACTTCGAAACACAGAAACAGGTGTTACGCGACAAATTTTAGTACTTGACCGGCACTTCAATTTATAAACCGTAGGAATAATGAAAGGTAAAATGAAACTTTGATGATGCTTGACTTTCCAATATACTCGTATACAGACAAATACCACAAGTTTAGTGCTCTATCGATCCAGCCAATCCACTCCGATTAAATTATATAATAGTTTCTAAATTTTACGCAAGTACAGCAATTATTGAGGGGATGAGGTTTTATTTAACTGCTACTTTATGTTATCCACTCTATGTATGAAAACCAAAGTTGATCTCAGCGGGATTTGAATTCAGAACTTAAAGAAGTGTAATTTAAATGCTGAGACACCCTTTGGACAGGCACAAGTCCGGGCAAGGTTGTTTATGGAAGACCAGCAGTCGCCCATGCATACCAGCCTTCTCTCTCCACGCCACCAGTATTATCCAAGGGAAAAGCAACGGCCGATACAACTTGGCACCTGTGACGTCGCAACTCATTTCTACAGCTGAGTTAACTGGAGCAACGTGAATTAAAGTGTCTTGCTCAAGAACACAACACGCAGCTCAGTCCGGGATTCGAACTCACAACCTCATGATCGTAAGGTCGACGCACTAACCACTGTCCCATGCACCTTCACCATGCGCCTTAAATACCGCAAGACATTTTGTCTGACGCTCTTCCGATTTTGCAAATTGCACAGTCCTAGTTTCAGTTTCATAATCGAGTCTATTATTTCTATTTTGGTTGTTGTTGTTGTTGCTATGCATCAACTGCAACTCAGCTCTGATGGAATACACATATAATCAGCACTACTTGCCTATCTAGAATAGTGATTAACGCTTCCGATAAGGGAATCAACCAATGATGTCATTGGTAGTGTGTGATTTGTATATGATTTTGCTACTGTTATTCTAACATATACAGTGCAGTATATAAGAAATGGTGCGACACGGCATACTAGAGTGAACAGTGTTTTTTTTCATAGGGGGCTCTGCGACTACGCAGGCGCGATTGAGTGGTAAAAAACTTTGCTTCCCAACCACATGGTTCCTGGTTCAGTCTAACTGCCCCCAGTCAATCAAAGACTTGTGAGTGGATTTGGCTGGCGAGAACTGAAAGAACCCTGTCATGTGTGTATATGTATATAAACTTGTGTGCGTATATGTGTGGCCCTTTGAAATAAAGGTACAACAGAAACAGGAAGAGAGAGTGAGAGATAGTTGTAGTGAAAGAGTACAGCAGGGTTCGCCACCATTCCCTGCCGGAACGTCGTGGAGCTTTAGGTGTTATCGCTCAACAAATACTCACAACACCAGGTCTGGGAATCGAAACCTCAATCCTACGACTGCGAGTCTGCTGCTCTAAACACTGGGCCATTACGCCTCGACTCATATCATGTAAGCATAGAAACAAAATATCGTTCATTGAATGTGAGAAAAAATATTTTGAAAAGCGGTAACTAATTATAGAATGGAGAAAAACGCAAACAAATAAATGAAAATATCAATGTTTAAGCTTGATACACACTACAACAGCAGAAACACTGGCTAAGTCACCATAAGAGGGGGTTGTATTAATGAATTTGGTCACAAACCCCACCGTGTAGCAGCTGGCCACCTAACAGGTTCAGAATTTATTGAGGAGCGTCAGGTCTTGAATGAAATAGAACAAAAAGATGTACTACTATTCCTAAATCTGCTGAATGAATGACCATCTTTAAAATCTGAAGAAGAAGTAGTAAATAAATCCAACCCCACCATACACACCTCCATCGGTATCCCAAGGTGCGGACTCTGATGTCAAAATCATGTTATTTGTGGAAACGTACGTAGCTATGTATTATATATTTCCAAATTCCATCCTAGAATTATTGTTATATTATTTATCCTAAATTATATCGATATAACCGAGATGCAACCCAAAAAAACTGACTTTTAATTCGTATCGTTAGAAGGTACCCGGCATAATGGGGATCGCTAAGCCCCCAGAAACAACTGTTTTACTTGTAACACCTTTCTTCCACCCCTTTAATTTTGTTTGTCATTTGTACTCCGTTCAAGTTGGACCCATTAATATAAATATCTTTATATTTACACTTAACAATTCATCATCTGAAAGTCTCAGCTTTTTGCTTTCTCTCATTTTGCATGTATATATATATCATTCAACAGCGTTAGTAGTTGAATAATATTCTTAAGGCCGGAATTTATTCATACGCAGCATCTTTCAGAGCTTGTAGTTAATTCAGTTCTTAATCAATTTGAAAACTGTCAACATTTTTGAAGAGGACTGGTCCCTAGCTACATTTTAGCACAAAAAATATTGAGATTTGGTCCAGTAGAAAAAGTTTACATCAAAATTTGTAGCAACATTATAGGAGAGAGAGTAAGTAATGCCACCAATCAAGTTTAGATCTAAATAGCTGTTGTATTTATTTTAAAAGCAAATTATATTTGTCTTTGCTTCAATGATAGAAGAAAGCATGGGGAATTTCATAGTTTTGTTCTCATGCAGCAAAAATTCATATCAAAAATGTTAAGGTAAAATATTATGAAAAAAATATAAGGTAAAAAATTGGATTTAAGTATAATTAACTTTTTCATTTTAAAAACAAACTATATTTTAATTAAACTTAAACGATAGAAGTCAGTTCGAGGAATTTCATGGTATCAATCTCATGCAATGAAGTTTTAAAAGAATACAGAGTTATGAGTCTTTGTTTCTGGAATTTGAGAGTGATAATATTATTATTCAGGTCACTGCCTGGAATCGAACTCGGAATCCTGGCGTTAAGAGCGCGGCCTACTAACTCCAAGATTCCGAGTTCGATTCCAGTGACCTGAATAATAATAATAATGATAATAATAATAATAATAATAATGATAATAATAAGATGAGGGAAAATATCCGTCAATTGCAAATAATGTAAATAATGTAAGAAAAGTTTTACTTAAAATATTGCAGCTAAGGGTAAAATTTGAATATTAAAAATTATTCAATTTTAATTTACAAAGTAACTTTATAATTATAAAAGGTACCATCATTTTGTTAAAATATTGATACCCTAGAATACTTTCAAAATGAGGGCCAGAAGTACCTGTATAGCTAACGTTTTATGCAATGCAAAGTAGAATCGTATATATGGTCGGTAAATTCAATAGGCATTGGATCAAGTCTAAAAATGTGAAGACTTGACAATAACTCAAGAAAATTTTTCTGTGAATTTATTGTAATAGGTAGATTTGACTGTAATATATAACTAATTTTTGTATTATTCTATTTATTGTACACTATTATTATTTTACAACCTTCTAATTATTAATTAATAATTTTAAAAATGAATATTTTAAAGTGCAAAATTTTTTGAGTTGTTTTTTTAATTTTTAATAGAAGTAGCAAGTAGTAACAAATAGAAGTAATAATTTGTAATAAAATTTTTAGTTTTAGTAAGGCCAATATTTTCTAACTCTATTTTATTTGAAATTTTATCCTTAGCTGCAATATTTTAAGTTAAAATTTTCTTGTTCTGTACTTTACCAGATGTAATGAGTTATCCTGAACTTTTCCAGGAGTAATAACTTGCCCTGTAATTTTCCAGGTTTATAATCCTAAGAATATTATTTCTCTTGCTCACTATTTTCCATGTAGTACATATTTTGTTTTTCATACCTGAACTAATATACTTAATACTAGCAGTATCGCCCGGCGTTGCTCGGGTTTGTAAGGGAAATAACTATATAAGCATTTTTTTAGATGTAAAGTATTATAGCCATCTCAATATGGCTAACCACAAAGGGGTGTGTTACTGTAGCTTTTTAAATTCTGAGATTTAATAATAAATTTTTAGAGAGTTACTTCCCTTATATATGCCAAAAATGCATTAAAATGGGAAAAATTGATGGTAAATTATTTTTTAAATCGTAGACTCATCGTAGACGCGCGCTAATGCCCAGAAGGGCTCGATATGAATCACGACTATAAGATACCCGGTTTTGGTTAAACTACACCGCAAAATGTGGGAGTAGTTAGGAATCTAAATCGGTGGAGACAGACAGCACACAACCGTACTTTTATATATAAAGATATTTGATGTATGCAATTTGTTTATCCGCGCATAATTTCTTCTTTACCCGCTCAACTTGTGCACTCTTTTAGCCTTGTTTTTACCTTGTGGAATCGATCCACTAAATTGGAGTCTAAGTTTGAATCTTTTGAGCTCTACTGTCTTTATACGGAGAATTTTCTGGATCTCATGTGAAATAAATATGTATATATATATATAGTAAAAGCAATTAAGATTCAAGTGAGTTCTATTGAATTCACTTGAATGCGGTACTTAACTTAGATGCACCAGAAAACTATATGGTATTAACCATACAATAATGTGGGGTGATCATAAACGAGAAAAAAGCAACAAGAATGGATTAGTTTTTCAGTACAATTGTTTCATACGAAGACAAGCTTTATTAAAAGCTGCAAATATTGCAGCAAATACTAGTGTCCCGTACTCATCAGCCAAAACACATATGAGTTCTCCAAGCATCCTAGTGGGTGAGGCTACACTCATGAAGTATCGGAGATAGTTCTATAAAAAGCAAATTTAGAATGTAAGCATACTTCCAAAGTTCTCTAATGATGATGCAGTCTTATAACAGGCTTTAAAAAAGCTTGTTAGCTTCACAGAGAAGGTGAATCCATCCATATATTTATATATAGTTACTGCAAACATGAACAAAGAGGAAAAACACAACAACGCGAGGACGTGGAACAAGTATAGTCTTATTGGACGCTTAGAAAGTGTGTGTGTGTGTGTGCGTATGTATGTATCTATGTATATACATATACGTGTGTGAGAGGGGAATGTGTACAAAATGTAGGTAGAAAGATCACTCATTTAGTTGGATATTACAGGAAGACACATAACATTAAAGGATGATCTACCAAAATTATCAGTAACAGAGATCTTGGTACAGTTTTGTGAGGAGCATCATGGTTGAACCGCTGGCTGGAAATATATATGTGTATATATGTATGTATGTCCGGATGTATATATAGAGAGATAGATATATAGATAGATAGATAGATAGATAGATAGATAGATAGATAGATAGATAGATAGATAGATAGATAGATAGATAGATAGATAGATAGATAGATATACACATACACACACATTTATATATATATACATGAATACATATATATATATACATACATAAATACATATACATATATAAATACATATACATATATATACATATATAGCGAACAGAATTTTATTGTCTTTATTCTTCTCTACAAGCTGTTTATGGATGTGTCTGTTTCTCACTCACTCTCAGAGATAGATAACCAGATAGAGAATACATATATGTAGCTATGTTGCTAGCTATCTGTCTATCGATCTTTATATACACATATGTGTGTGTACGCATGTGTGTACGCGTGAGTATGTGTGTGACTTACATGTAGACAAGCGGCAGATTGTAGAAGAAACGTAGATATAAGAAGCAATAAAATGGCTGTATTTTCAGTAAGTTTTTATATAAACAGTTAACTCTTTGTTGTTTGGTCATAAATATAGAGTATCGTCTGGTAGGTCTTTGATGTGACAACTTTCTTGGTGATCGTCTTGACAGTCTGTTTACTGAGACCCAAGATACAAGACTCCCCACCCAAAAAACACCACCGCCATCATATTCATCATTATCATCATCATCATCATCATCATCATCAACTACTACAACAACAATATATCGTCAACAAGACTACTACTCCTACTACTACTGCTGCTACTGTTGCTGCTGCTGCTGCTACTACTACTGTTGTTGTTGTTGGTACTGCAACTACTACTAATTCTACTTATTATTGCCATTACTACAATTAGTAAATGTGGTGCGAGTTTTCGACCGTCTCTATCAACATATTAAAAAGAACTGCAAACTTTCCTTCAAATCATTCCTCAATGTTTTAACAGAAAGAAAGAACGGATATATATTTGTCATGGCGTAAGTCTTAGAATTACAGAATATCTGAAAATATAAGACGGAAATGCCGTGACCGGAATGTCTTTAATCATAGATCTTCTCGAATGGTGAGGCACAGATTAACTACCAGTACCACCGTTACCAATAACAACAACAACAACAACAACACTACAACGAACAAGAACAACTACTGCTACTGATGATGTTGATGATGTTGATGATGATGTTGATGATGATGATGATGATAATAATAATAATGATAGCAATAATAATAATAATAATAATAATAATAATAATAATAATGATATTAATAATAATGATTGAAGATAAAAATGTGACTATCCTCTGGGATTTTCCTGTCAAAACTGACAGAATGATCCAGGCTAATCGACCAGACATAATCATTAAAGACAGGGAAGACAATACTTGTAGACTAATGCATGTAAACGTTCCTACTGATAAAAATATATCTGTAAAGGTACTTGACAAATTGAGTAAATATAAGGACCTGGAAATTGAAAGACAAACGATTTAGTTTCTTAAAGTGAAAACTTTTCTGTGATTGTGCGCCCTAGGCATGATAAGAAAGGGATGTCAGGAACATCTAGATAATATCCCAGGAGAACCATGTCTCAGAGAAATCCAAAAGATTATGCTGACAAGTACTACCCACATCCTTAGAAAAGCTATCCATTTAAATGCCTGTGTTGTACTACATGAAGACATTTCACTCCTGTCCTTGCCACTCTCTCTGCTCAAGCTTTCAGTCATTCTGTAACACCTCTTATCCTTCACTCGCCCCAGGATGCTGGGTGTTTCGCCGCGGCAGGTGAGTGTAACAAATATGCAAATTAAAAGTAAATAATAATAATAATAATATTAATAATAATAATAATAATAATATAATAATAATAATAATAATAATAATAATAATAATAATAATAGTAATAATGATGATGATGATGATGATGATATTGTCCAAAAAAATGTGGATGAATCGTCAAAGAACAAAGACCTCAAAATTTGAATATTCAAGATATGAGGCATAAATATCCCTTAGCTAAACATTCGATAAAAAAACAGAACACCAATGGAATATTTTGTTCGGAATATTCCAAATTCTGTAGAATTATTGCATACCTGTGTAAGTGGCACAAGTCTTACATGTAAACATGGAAAAATGAATACATATACATACACACACACACATACACACACACACACACACACACACACACACACACACATATATATATATATATATATATAATAAGTCCTCTGTATTAACTTTAAAGATTTAGTCAACAGAATATATTTGTTAAGATATTGTATTTTTCGTTCGATTTTTATTGTAAAATTGCGTATTTCTTATATATTTATATTTTCTCACAAGCTTATATACGGTTATTTATTTATTTAATTATTTTATTGTTTTTATTTTCGACCTGAAGTGTTACTATTGTAACTGAATTGACTTTACTGTTATCAATTTGAAAATATAGCCACGAATTAGGAAATAATTATTTTCGAAATTTATTCTCTTATGAGGTTTTCACGCTGTCTACCTGACAATTTCTTGTTAAGTTTTCCTTATTAAGTAGTTGTCCTTAATTGCTATATATATATATAGCGAGAGAGAGAGAGAGAGAGATGTATGAATAGGCGCAAGCGTGGTTGTGTGGTAAGAACTTGCCTCCTAAACACATGGTTCCTGGTTTATTCTCACGGCGTGTCACCTTGGGCAAGTGTCTACGACTACAGCCTCGAGCCGATCAAACCCTTGTGAGTGTATTTGGTAGACCGTAACTAAAAGAAGCTCTCTCTCTCTCTCTCTCTCTCTCTTCTCTATATATATATATATATATATATATATATAGAGGAGAGAGAGAGAGAGAGAGATAGATAGATAGATAGATAGATAGATAGATAGATAGATAGATAGATAGATAGATAGATAGACAGATAGATATGCATATATATTTGTGTGTGTGTGTGTGTCTCAGTTCCTTCCTCCACAATCGCTTGACAACCGATGTTAGTTTGTTTACGCCCCCGTAAGTTGGCGCTTCGTCAAAAGAGTCCGATAAAATAGGTACTAGGATTAGACAGAATAAGTCCTCGTTCCGATTTCTTCGACTCAAGGCGGTGCTCCAGCATGGCCGCAATCAGATGACTGAAACAAATAAAAGAATATATCTATGTATATATGTATGTATCTATCTAAATATATATATCAAACCTCCCCTTACTGTCCACAGACCCCAAAGTGAATAATATTATCAATACGCATAAAATCCTTAAATGCAAAAGGCAACATAAATCTTTGAAAAAACTCTTAACAAATGCCAAACTTCACACACTACATCCACCCCATCAGTTAAAACATATTTACTTTCAAACAAAGAACAAAGTTTAAACTCAAGACCAACTTCTCATGTTCCTCCGAGAACCTCATCTACGTTCTCACATGCGACGGTTGCCAACAGAATTATGTTGAACAAACGAGCCTTCCTTTTCGTAGAAAAGTAGCGGTCCATAAAGAAGAGATAAATCTCCCACAATACCGTCAAATTCCACTAAGTAGCCACATAGACTCTTGCGCTAGAGATAAAAATCCCAAATTTCACATATTCCCTTTCTACCAATGAAAAGACAGAATCTCTACACAAGAAAGAATCAACAAGGAGAATCTTGGAAGTCACAGACTCTCTAGAGAAAACGAGTGGATAAGCTGGGAGTATCTTCCCGTGAAGTCGTTAGCTGTCATACCTGTATAGTGCCTAGTAATACCATCGGATCGGGTAAGGGTGGCTCTGTATACTACGGCAATTGAGAGGTAGGATCCTTCTAGAGGGCACATGGTGGGGTTTCAGCAGTTACAGGTTGGAGTTGGGGGTAGTGCGGGTGCATTTTTACGTCTGTTGATGCGGAAAATTTTAGATGCGATATTGACATTATGGGAACTGAAAAGTTTGTAATACCTGTGGCCTCTGGGGTAGTGTTTGATAATTAATGATAGAAAGCTCCTGGTGGAAAATTCTAGGTTGAAAGTGGGGGTTTTACCATATAATCTTCCTTTTCCTAATCCTTTTGGGGTGGAGAGAGGGCATCTGGCGTTTGTTCACATACGTGAGATCAGTAAACCGGCTTCTAGCCGAAGCATCGTTGTAGTGGGGGCAACTCTCTATTGGCCGATAGATTAGACAGGTGTTTTCCAATGCCTGAAATCAGGTTTGTAATTACATCGGGGGGTTATTTGAGCTCTTGTGGATGTATACGGTTTCCTCGTTAGGATTCCTTTACGGGTAATACTTGCCCATATATATATATATATTATATATTATATATATATATATATATATATATATATTATATATAGTATATATAATATATATATATAATATATATATATATATGTATGTATGTATGTATCTATTATATAAATATATATTATATATATATATATATATACTATGTATGTATGTATGTATGTATATATATAGATATATATATATATATATATATAATATAAATATATATATATATATATATATATATATATAATATATATATATATATATATATATAAATAATATATATATATTATATATATAATTATATATATATTATATATATATATAGAGAGAAGAGAGAGAGAGAGAGAGAGATAGATAGATAGATAGATAGATAGATATGCATAGATAGATAGATAGACAGATTATCCTCTATTGCGTTTTTGTTTCATTTATTATATTATATACACATATAGCGGCGTACGTACACACTTCGGTCTCTTTTGTGAAACCACTAAATTGCGGGGACGTAAACGCACCAACATCGGCTGTCAAGCGATGGTTGGCGGACAAACACAGGTACATACATACATACATAACATCATGATATATATATATATATATATATTATATAAATATATATACATATTAACACACACATATATAGATGTTTGTGTGTGTGTGTGTGTGTCTCTCTCTCTCTTCTCTCTCTCTATATATATATATATATATATCACACACACAAATGTAAGATATGTGCATATAGGTGTGCATGCGCGTGTCTGTGTCTGTGTATGTACAACAGTTAATGCCCAAATAAATATTATGTTTATGCTTCAAAGTACATATATAATAAAGCACAATCATTGTCTAAGTGGAGGGAATCTGTTTGTTTTCGTTGACCCCGCCAGAAATTAGGTTAACACTCTCCTTAAAATGAATGCATTGTATACTGTAGCCTTCGAAAAGACCAATGGTCACAGCTGGAATACTCTATCGTAATATGTCAGTTCGATCAACAGATTACTTCACGGCTAATCAATAAGAAGCACAACAACAATAACTGTTGTCGGAATAACAATAAAAAAACAACAACAATAATTACAACACCGATGACAATATCAACGACGAATTGGCGAGGAATTCTCTCCTGGATC
>NW_021835904.1:35000-37940 GCF_006345805.1 Octopus sinensis | reverse complement strand
AAATAGAAGAAAGAATAAAAAGAAGGAAGTATTTGGAAGAGGGAAGACAAAAATAATTGAAGTTGATATATAAATAAAAAAGAACTGGAATCGTAGCTCCGCTATAGAAGCATAAAGCATCGAAAGAGAAAGGTTTATTTGAGACAGCAATACTGATTTTATTTAAGGTTGTGTGAATAAATAAATAAATAAAATATATATATATATATATATATATATATATATATATATATTCTTCACACACACACACACACACGTATATGTATATATTTATCTATACATGCGGGTCTGACACGCAAGAGCGGACATTAAAACAATGATGATTGACGTGTGTACTGTGTGTTGTGCGTGTATATATTATATATAAATATATATATATATATATAAATAAATATACATACACACACACAATATATATATATATATATATAATACATATATATACACACACACACGCACATTTGAATTATACATGCGTGTCTAATATGTGCACATTATATATATATATATATATATATAATATATATATATATTTAATATATTATATATATATATAAAATACTAACCTAATCTTGTTAACAATTACAGATTATCTGCTTAGAGATTACATGCTAATTAAATCCTGTTAAAGACAAAAAAAAATTTACAATTCTTCATATACATTCTATTTAATAATAATGGTTACTAATTTAAACAGAAAGACAGCCCCTTTCGAGCAAGAGAGGCTACTCGTTAAAATTAATCCCAGTACTTGGTACTTTAATTCACTGACCCCCGAAAGAATGAAACACAAATGTCGGCCCCCGTTGATATTTGAACTCGGACTACTAAAGGGCCGGAACAAATGCCGAAACGGAATTTTCCCTGATGCTCTAACGATTCTGCCAAATTACTAACGCCAGAGTCGGTTGAGACAACCTTAGTAATTTAACTAGTACTTTACTAAGTTAAAAAAAAAAAAAAAACCTACGATGCCGCAGAAAATGAAAAGCTAAAATTGACCGTAGTGGCAATTTGAACTAAGTACGTAATGACTTGGAAATAATTATGATCATGATTTCTGAAAGAAGGTAATATTGCCCACAGCAGAATTTATATATAACAAGAAGGTAACAGCAGCGCAAGACCAGATTAAGGAACCAGCCGGCTCTTTTAAGAATTGGGGACAAGGGTGTTGTTATAACGTTAATTTTAACATATTTTATTTTCCCTAGAAAAATAACAAGCAAAGTCGATCTCTAGATGATTCGATCTCAAAATGTACGCAAAGAACCGCAAAGATACTGATGGCTAAAACTTAATTTAAAATGCTGGTTTTGATTATAAGACACCCTGGATCGACCTATGTATGTTACTGGTACTTTGTGTTAGTAGCGCTCCTGCAATGATGAAGAATGAAAGTGAAGTTGATCTTGTTGATGAGCAAAAAGTTTTTGGGTTTTTTTTTTTTAAATAAAATGAAATTTTAGTTTGAATTCAGATACACTATACTGACACATGAGATTAGTCTTTATATTAACAGATGGGCAACGATGCATACATAAGTGGGGTTACAAGTCAATCCGCATTACTTTACTGGTATGTTATTTCATAGACGCCAACCGAATGACAAAAGGTGATTTTAACCAGATTTTAGGTGTTCAAAAAATTTCGTCGGTCAACTTCCGCAAAGTGAAGATGTACATTCACTCTCGTCTCATCAAAAGAAAACGACACCTTTTGTATGCTTATAATGTTTTACAACATAGAATAAGATCAACGGTGCAGAGAGCGGGAAAAACAATTTAAAAAAAAAAAGGAAGAAAATAATGTTGATAGTGACGCCTTAGATTTGTTAAAGGTACACAAATTTGTAGAGTTGATAAAATCGAACTAATCATTAATGACTGGTTCTTGTTCTATGGATCCCACCCCACCCAAGTAGAATCTTAACTCAAAATAAAGAGGGTAGAAAATGAGGCACTGAATCCGACCGACATTTTAGCCTTTCAACAAGAAGTTTTATAAGGAATTTTGTTTGTAATTTAAGCACAAGACCAGCAGTTTTAATGGAAGAGAGATAGTCGACACCATCCACTCCAATCCATGAGTGGTACTTTATTTTATCGACCCTCAGTCAATTGGCCCGATTTGGCCAACATAAAGAGCGGGAAGAAATATTGCAATGCATTGTCCGATGTCCTAAATGGTTTCTGCCGCGTAAATAATAATAAAAATAATCTTTTTCTATTATAAGGTACAATAACTGAAATTTTAAGAGTCGGTCACACCAACCCGTGCTTAACTGGTACTTATTTTATCGACCCCGAGAAAAATGAAAGGCAAAATAAAATAAGAAAATGGTAATTATTATTATTATTATTATTGAGACGGGCCAAAGACGTTAGGTTCAGTATAGCAACAGAATACCCAAAACGGTTGGGTAATAGGTGAAATCTAGGCAATTTTTTTTAATAGATGAAAGTAACGGTTTCTATCAAAAGCAAAAGGTTACTGTCTTTTTTCCCCTTTTTCTTTCGTTTTTCTGGTGAAGAGAAAAAACTAGATTATATAGGAGTTAGTTCTTTACACAGGAACACCGAAAAGTAAGATATCCTTCGGAGCAGGATTTGAACCAGGAATGTAAAGGCGACTGTATATTATAAGGTTCTACTGAAACTTCCGATCCAACTGTCCTCAAGTGTTTCTCTAACGTGACACAATGGCACAAATCTGGAGAGGATATAACATCCAATACTTAAAAATTGGAACATATTTTATTGACCCAGGTCGGATATGAAACATCAAAAACAGCAAAGTGCGCGTGAATATATACATATGTGTGTGTATATATATATATATATATATATATGTGATGTATGTGTGTGTGTGTATACATGTGTATATATATAAATTATATATATATACATATGCATGTATGTGTGTGTGTGTATACATGTG
>NW_021835904.1:0-32500 GCF_006345805.1 Octopus sinensis | reverse complement strand
AGCCTCTACATTGTGGCTCGACCTGCTAGAAATAGTAACCATCAAACTCCACTCAAATCAAATCACATCGTGGTGTCTTAAAGAGTAGAAACACCGGATAATGATAATGTAATTTTTCAATATACGAAATGACCGGAGGGTTGAAGAACCTCCAGCCCAGCTCAAAGACAGACATCAAGAAGAAAAAATAGGGGAACCTATCAAAATATTATACCAATTATTTATTTGGAGAAGGCTTTACACATTTTTTTTGTAAGTCAGACAAAGAGGGAAAGTTGTCTGGTGTATGTATAACTGACGTGAGAAGAGAGCCGGCTAACACAGTCAGTATAAGGTAGGTCTTATAGATGTACAAAAGTTGAGTTGAAAAACTTCATATCAGTGAACAAACAAATTCATTTCAATCGTGACAGCTACTCCGAAAGTCCGCCAAAAATTCCCTTAAGAGATATTTAAAATGTAAAAAAATCCAGCCATGGTAGAGAGGTAGGTAGACCAGAAGATTCGTCAAGAAAAGCCAAAATTAAAAAAAAAAATGACGTTTGCAGATAAAAAAAATAATGAAGAGAAAAAAATATGCTTGAACCACCACCACTATCTCATCATCATTATTATTATTATTATCATCATCAACAAGACAGTCAACCTCTGTTTCTCATTCTCTTGTCTGTCTCCTCTACCTTCCAAGTGACAATAATAACTATGGTAGAACAGATCAATAACACTAATGGCAATTCCCTCCCTTCCTGCAAAGCAATTAAAACCGATTAAAAATTCGCAGCTATGAAACCATAGAGACAGAGAGAAAGAAAGAGAGACAGACAGAAAGAGGGGAAAACATTGAAGTGCGTACGTATGTATGTGGTATGTATATACAGTGTGTGAGAATGACTAGATGGACAGACAGATAGATGGATAGATAGAAAGATGGATAGATAGATAAAAAGATAGATAGATAGATGGGGAGAGAAACTAGGGGAGATACTGAGAAAGGTGGTGGTGGTTAAGCGCCAAGGCTGTATTAGCGACGCCAGCGAAACCAAACCAAACCAGCTCTGTCAGGGGAATAGTTTAAAAAAAAAAAATCGTATGAAGTTCAGGTGGATGACATATATCCATCTATACGAAACATTTTTGAAATGGTTCTTTCTAGTCAAGAGGGTTTTGCCTGACCATTTTGGGGTCATCGCCCATACATACACACATACACACAATTCAATTCAAACAGTAATTTATATTATAAGCCGATTCAGAAAATCCCTGGTTTCCTCGAATATTTTCTGTTTTAATACAAAGATTTTTGAGAATAGATAATAAATAAGATATAATTTCACAATCCACGTGAAGAATGAAGCGAAAATACAATAAGAACTATCAAGAGAAATGAACGGCGTTATATTTCTTGGAAGTTCAGTCCAAATTCAGCCTTGATCAAAGCAGACCTATTATCGAAGGAATTCCAACCATGGCTATCCTGTCTTTCCGTATATCATGACCTACATTATCTCATATGAACTGTGCTTAAAGACTGTAGGGTATAATTTTCTGAATATTTGACTGCTCTTTCTAGCAGGTCGATTGAATGCACTTAGCTTCTTCGTTAGAAGGGAGTAAGTAATGTGTGTGAGTGTGTGTGTGTGTGTGTGAAAGAGAGAGAGAGTGAGAGAAGGGGTTAAGTTTGATACTTTTGAAGAATATGGATGTCTTGAGTAAATTTAAAATATGGTTTAATAGCCAACACCATTCTAAAAAGATATTCTGTTAACCGCCACCTTCAGGAACACGACGGCGACGACTCCCTTTCATACATTTTATGCGAGTGCTTAGCGAACAATAAACAATTTTCACATATTTTCTTCCAATCAAAATGCATTTCCTTTTTCAATATTTCCTAGACGTAAACCAAGTACATAGTTTACATGTGTGTGTGTGTGGCTGAACGTTTTCATTATTAATATTGATTTCAATTAGTGCTGTATGTTTTTGTACGACTGAAAAAAAAAAAACATTAACGAGCAAAGCCAAACCCTGTCCTCTTTAAAAAGCTGTAGGGACAGTGGATTATGTTGTTTTAACCCCCAGAGCAACCGTGTGAAAACTCATTCCAGCCATGACTCTATCAAGACGATGTATCTATTCTTTCCGTATTTAAGACTGCAGGTTGCGATTTGAGGAAGATTTCGTAGCTATTTCTAAACTCCTACAGGCAACCGTCATTAGCTCGCCTTGAATAAGAAATCCAGTTCTTATGCACTGTTTCAAAATAAGATAGTATGGTCACGACTGGAATGTCTTTCCACGACAAATCCGCTTGACGGTAGCTGACCTCGGGTTATACAACATCTATATTTATATAATTACGTACAATAGGTGTGTATATTTTCTCTGCATGTGTAGCAGAGTTTTATGGGTGAGAATTAACGACCATTCATTCATTATGCTTAGCCCCCTTCTCCAAAGTAAGACCGGATTTGTAAATTTATGGTTAAAGGCATTCCAGCCTTGACCATCCTGTATACGAGACATGTAATTTGCATGCATCTAATATGAACTTTCCAGGATGTGATTTTAGGAAATTTGGCTATTTCTAGCAGGTCGAGCGACCACGTAGGAACAGAGCTCCTTCATTTTCATTCCCTATGGCATATTTAATTAGCATAAAAATGGTGTTTTGTGTTTTTTCTTGAAAATCAAAACGGGGTTACGAATGTGCTATAATGTGTGAGTGTTGTGTGTAAATATATATTTATATATATATATATATAGTGAGTTATAAATATTTGTGTCGCTAGCTACAAATATTCAAACACTCAGCCCTGTAACAACCGTGGTGGTAGTATAATAATGCTAAAACTAACTAGAAACTAAACTGTAGGAGAAAAGACGAGGGGGAAAAAAATTCCTATTCTATTATGCTGTTATCCCTGTTTAAAAGAAAAGACTTTAAAATACCAAACCGACCATACGGTATTAACAAATTTCGCATGACATTTTACAGCCAAGATTTTCATCTCTTCGTCTTTCTTTTATTCAAAGACACACACACGTACAGACAGGCCACTAAAAAGAAAAAATGTCTTAAACGGCCACTGCAGACAAATCTTGATATTTCCCCGTGATTCTTCCGGTTCTATATTCTTCTCACAAAAGGAGGTTGAAGATACTCGTAGTGATGACGCTAATAGTAATAATAACCACAATCATTTTCTTTATAAAATTTCACAGAGTGAAGAAAGAAATATGTATGTATATACTCCCGTTTGTTTCTTCCCCACTCTCTCTACACACACATATACGTACATACATATATACATACACGTGCATACACATATACACACGTACATTTACGCGCACATTCATTCATATATATATATGTATATATATAATACACATATAGGATGTAGATATTTTGTATACTATATATAGCTACATTTGTAAGGCAAGTCTCATCATTGTTATTATTCAGTGCCTGTCAGCCATGCTTTTAGAATTGGGCACCGTAAAGCGGTCGTTGGTTTAGAAATAAAATAAATAAAACGATAAAGCCATTAGTGGGCTGGGAACCCATTCTCTTAGAAGCAACTGCTATAGCTGACCCTCCACTGACCACGCTAAACAATGTAGGACAAGTCAAGGCAGGCAGGGAAGGCTGATGAGCAGGTAGGTAAGGCTGAGGGGATAAGTACCAAGCGTGTGTGTGTCTGTGTGCACACATACATATATTATATTAGGAAAGGGAAGCGGCTTAGGTTCATCTTATTAATAAAAACAAGGAGGATTCTAACACAGGAGGGGACAGAGAGAGAGAGAGAGAGAAAGTTATATTATAAACAAGATCGGCAGCATTATCTCCTAACTCACTATCATCAGCACCATTATGTTGATGTTTAAAGCGCCTAGGTCAGCCTCGATGGAGCAGACCTTTTTTTTTAAATTTCGATCAAGCTAGTTACCAGCCGTGACCATCCTATCAATTAGTGTACCACGGATTGGACTAACTACATCATCCTTCGTTACTGAACACGTAGGGGGTTACACTTTGAGATTTGGTTGCTATTTCTAGCAGGTTAAACAACCACAAGGATGCTTCCTCGTGCTTGATGTTGATGCTGAAAGAAGCTACTTGGCAAGGAATCTCATTTATTTGTTTTCTTCATTTCCTTTATTATTCTTATATGCATTTATTATTTTCCTCTCGAATCTGTTTAGTAAAAGCATCTAAACAGCAGACAAACGTTTAATTATTTATTATTATTATTAACGATTGCATTAAGTGCATTCGATGTTACTGGCATTGTTGTGGTGGTGTTGGTGGTTGTTGCTGAACTCTGAGATCAGAGTTGAACGAGCAGACTGATGACCAAAATCTTTCCAGCCTTGACCATCCCATATCCTTTTCCTTATCCTTATCTAAGGGGGAGAAAGGTGAGATTTGAGTAAGAGAGAGAGATTTGGTTATTATTTTCAGCAGAGGTTTTGCCGTTGACTCAATGCAATATTTTAGTAAAATGATCATAACAAAATATGAGTTGTACTGCCTTCTTGTTATTGAACTACTATTTAAATTATTTTTTTTTTGCCTCCTCCTAATATTATTTTCCTCCAATGCAAGGCGAACTCTTTCTCTCTCGTGTGACAATGTTGTGTGTGTGTGTGTGTGTGTGCGTGAGAGAGAGATCTCTGAGTAACTGAATGAATCTTGAGACATACAAACAAGGGATTTGTTTGCATGTATGCGTGTTTGTAAAGATAAACAAGCTAAAGTGTGTAGAGAAGATATAGAGAAATGTGTAAAATGGATTTAATAATAAATAAATAAATATAAGGATAGATAGATGTGCACAAATTTAAGTGCACGTTTGTGTTGTATGTATTAATTGATATCTACAAAATAAACGAATGAGCGCGTGTGAATACAAGACATAAATACGAAAATGTACACACGGAAATCACATATATTAGAGGGGTGTGCAGCATTAAAATGTTCAAGTGTGATGTCCATTTCCGTATGGGAGCTGGACTTGGTGTATATGAGAACTTGGTGATAGAGTATATAATATGAGAGAGAGAGAGAGAATCTGAATGGGGGGATAGAATGTGTGCTTTACATCATCCCCACTACCAACCAACAACAACCTAGAAAACATGATGGTAGTTAAGATGGACAGTCCATTAGTGAATTATAAGAAAATGCGTTTACGGCAATGCTGGAGCACCAACAAGTATGTGTACATGGCTCGCTCGCGCGCGTGTATGTATGTATGTATATGTATTGGCGAATAAATGAATTAGACGGGAGTGTGAGATATATATATATATATGAAGGCAGACACAGCAAATTGCTAGAGGTATTGATAAACAGACAGATGGATAGATAGATAAATAAATACATATAAACAGATACACGGAGTAATAAAACCGATTGACTGACATAAAAAGAAAATATATGTTTTTAAAACAAAATAAAAACACGAAACAAACAATACTAACCTTGCCTGAGCTTCATCCAGACTTTGGTCGGTTATGGTCATAATTTGTTGTAAAATATCGCTGATTTCCTGTTTTCGTTGTTCCTGATGGTCATCGGGGCCTCCACCACCACCGCCTCCACCGCCACCACCTCCTCCGGCCCCCGGCGGCATGTAGCCGTGTTGCGGCGGCATCCCCGCCGACATACTCACGGGACCTCCTCCAGCTTGCTGGGGATGCATCAGTCTTTGTTGATCGTCCATGGTATTGGTGATGTTGTTGGCGAGAATGGTAGCAGCGGTGGCAGCGGCGATGGTATGGGCAACAGTGATAGTAATGGTAGTGGTGGTAGTGGTGGTGGGGGTGGTGGTGGTGGTTGCGATGGCGATAGCAATAGGCTAAAGTAGTAGCGGTGATAGTATTGCTTGTATTAGTAGTAGTAGTGGCGCTGGTATTATTAGTGGTGGTGGTGGTGCTGGCGGCGGCGGTGGTGGTGGTGGCAGTGGAGGCGGTGTAGTAGGGTGGTATTAATGGTAGTGGGGGCACCAACCTCCTCCACTCCAGCACGACCAACTGACGCAACGACTCACTGAGTGACTGACAAAGGTGGACAGAGACAGATAGGAAACAGAGAGAGAGGGAGAGCAAGAAAGAGAGAGTGAGTGTGTGTATGTGTGACAGAAACAGAGTGTGCTCGTGTATGTATATATGTATGTGTGTGTGTAGGGGGAGAGAGAGATAGAGAGAG
This sequence comes from Octopus sinensis, assembly GCF_006345805.1. Classification (NCBI taxonomy): domain Eukaryota; kingdom Metazoa; phylum Mollusca; class Cephalopoda; order Octopoda; family Octopodidae; genus Octopus; species Octopus sinensis. Next base: position 26,283 of record NW_021835904.1, on the reverse strand, counting down.
AGAAAGATAGAAAGCAAGTTAAAAAGAGAAAGGGTGATAAAGAGACAGAGAGAGGGGGAAAGAAAGAGACTAAGCTAGGAACAGAAAGTGGATTCGTTCGATAGGGAAGGAAAGAAGAGAGAGGGGAATGCAGAAGAAACGAAGAAAAGTAAGAGTAGATTAAAGGGGGGAAAGTATGAGGAAGGGCAAGTGAGGCGCGCACATCTACACACTACTAGATGTGAACATCACTGCATAGACACATATACACATACACACACACACATATACACACGCTAGAGCAGTTCGCTTGAACAGCAACGGTAGTAGTGTGGTGAGTAGCTGGTAGAGGTAAACCAGCGAGATGGTAGCAAAGCAATAGTCGTGGTAGTTCAACTGGCGGCGAGGCTTCTGCTTGACTGCTGCGGCCACATACAAGTGTGCCACGTCCCACACGCACAGCTACACGAACAATATTTATTTCTCTTTTTTATTTCTTTCTTTCTTTCTTTCTTATTAGTTTCAAGTTTTTAAAACAAAAGCGAAAATTGCTTTTAATTAATCTAACTTAACAGATACACACACACACACACACACAAAAAAAAAACAATACCTAAAATTAATCAGAAACAATAGAATTTAGAGAGATCAGCAAACTGAACTATAAACACAAACGTGTATGTAAATGGGTTTTTTTTTTTAAAGTGGGGGGGATATAACTTTTATATATATATTCTCTCCTTAATACTTATAAATTAATGCTCAGAAAAGGATAATTCTAAACTAAGATATCACATGCACTAAAAAAGCCACTCTATCGCCACATTGGTATCTAAAAAATATTGATAAAATGAATCACAAACATAACAATCGCCTTTTTTTTTAGGTTGTATCTTTTACGTCACCCATTCTTAATTGGCCACCACAACTCATTAAAACAAAAAAAAAAAAAGACAGATCAATTAATTAAACAAAAATATCGTTGCTTCTTCCTTTGGTGTTGTTTTGTAATCCTTGGTTGGTTGATTTCCTCCGAAAGCTTTTTTTTCTTTTTAAAATTGCATGTGTTGTGTGTAAGCAGCATATGATGGTATACAACGCATATATGCATATATATTATATATATATTTAATATCTACACACGTATATCAAAAAGCTTGACTGTGTGTGTGTATAATAAACATATATATATATACATGGGTAAAGATAATAAATTTAAATAAACATATATATGTATAATATATATATAATATACTAATTATATGTACACATATATATGTATGTATATATTCATACACACATACGTGTATGTAATAGCATTCCTCTTGGTTCGCTTTTTTTTAATGGAATGATTAATTAGTGGTTTGTTTTGTGGTTAAATCCAAAGTATAAGCAAGATTTCGAGCAATTTTCACGCTTCTCTTTAGCTCCTTTCCGTTTCATTTCCTGTAGTATAATAATCGAGTAAACGTAAATCCGATGGCGCTTTTATGAATACACATATATATATGTGTGTGTATATATATGTATATATATTTTTTTTCTTTTAATCACATACGAACTAATACGCGAGAGAAGAACCGGAAGGCCGTCGGTAGAACATCCAGGTTGAGAAATCACTTGGTATATAACATATCCTCCTATGAAGGGATTTTTTTTAAAGCCTCGTTCCGTGTCTTCACAGATCGAAATTTTTTCTTTCTCTTTTTTTTCTTTTAAATAAATTTCGAAACAATTTACATCACGATCGACACAATTTCTGTGTATGCATGTATTATGTATAATTTCTATATATCTTTTTTCTTTCCTTCACTAGTACACATTTAAGAAATGGCTTTCACGCATGTATTTATATATATGTATGTGTTATGTACATATCAATATGTATATTGTAATATTGAAACAGTGTGGATATATATATATGTATATATATATATATATTATATAAATATATCCTTCTTTTCTGCGCGGTTTCTCGTTTCGAATATGAAGTGAGATATTTAGCAGCTTCCAGCCGGCTTGGCTACATGCTTTTACAATACACCAAGCAAAGCATATGTATACATGTATACGAAGCTGCTACACGTTTTAATGTGTGCGTGGGGGACATATAGTGTGTCTGTGTGCACAGGAGCACCTTGTGTATTAATAAGACGAATGTAGAGGCTATATGCTCACTAGAACACTGCCGTGTAGTTTTAGCTGGCTGTGTGTATGCGTGAAAATTGTGGGCATTTGTAACTTGCTTGGTAAAGCGAGCACTCGCTTTCTCTCTCTCCACAGGATCTGGATACACACACAAACATACACACAGGCTCGCAGAGCTTTCTAAACATGTGTAGCGTGTAAGTTTAAGTATCCATGTAAACATTTGTACCGTTACACCAGTGTACCCAGTCTGCGCACATGGCTATGTGTGTGAGAGTGTGTGTATAATAAGTGCGTGTGTGTCGATCGACAGAGTATGCGTGGATGGACTGAGTGCCTGTCTGTCTGTCTGTATGTATGTAAATGCACGTCGGTGTCTGTGTGTGTGCATGTATTAGGGTGTGTGTGTGTGAGAGCAAGAGAGTGGTTACATGTTCCTGCGTATACTTGGTTAAAGAACATGTAGTATTAGTAATAGTAGTAACAGTAACAGCAATAATAGTGGTAGTAACAGCAGAAGCAGTACTGCTCTAAGGAGCAGCTTAGTCCACCAAGCAGCAGCAGCAGCAGTAGTATCCACAAGAGTAGCAGTGGCAGTTGTTACAAAAAGAAAGGAAGCAATTATCCTTCAGGGTTGCTGTGTATGTGTGTGTGCGTGTGTTAGAGCGCGTGAGCGGTTCTTTCCTTCTCTCTAATGATGTTACTTGGTTGTGCTTCGTAGTTGTATTAACAGCATTATAGCTGCTGCCACTACTGCTACTGGAGGTGGTTTTTGACTGGTGCCGGTGTTAACCGTATTGTAGAGTCTTAAATATTTAGTTATAATAAAATTAATATCAAACTATAGGGCTTAAATTTTTTTAGGCCAGTTAATTTATTTATAGTAAGAAACCTCTGTGAATTTGTGAAGTTTCGTCTTTCTCAGGAACAGTCAACCAAATCGTCAGAGAAAGAGAAGAGATACCAGCTCGAGATTCGAAACCAAGCTTTTCTATACTCTCCTAAGGGAACGTCTGTCTGCACAAGCCTCCGATCTATTAGAAATAGCAGTCAAATCTGCTTCAACTCCCACAGTGGCGTATTTAAAAAAGAGAGGGCTCACTGGATAATGTAATTCTTGATATTTAATGATAATCACAGCTATATAAAGCTTTTTCGTTGTAGGTCTGGCTGACTGACTACCCAGGGCTAAACAACTTCCTTCGCTAGAACTTAGCGTCACAATAAGACGCTCGGTAGCTTTCGCTGATGAGACAGAAGGTCCAAGGATTGAAAGATTGAGGAAATAAGAAGTAGAAGACGGAGGAAATTATGCGAAATAAAGAACTGTTTCAACAGAAATTGAAACTGAATGGGAAACTCGATTTAGCGGGAGATTATATCTTGTTTTTAGGTATGTCGAATAATGGTTTTATTAGGCGAAAGGTTTACAAATTTACGAAATATGAGAAAGTGATTATATGACGTCTGTGCCTTTCACCAGAGCACCTGCCGAACTGAAGGCATCTTTATAAAGGCACTAAGCATTGGTAGCGCTCGGCTAAATGCTTTAATGTATTTATTGTATTTTAGTAACATACCCCTACGTTCCGAGTTCAAATCTCACCGGAGTTGGCTTTATTCTTTTATTGACTCCAAATATTCTAAAATAAGTACCAGTTACATACTATCGATCGCTCAAACGATTACAGCCTTCCCGCCTACAAAATTTGATAGTGCGCCTTGCTGAAAAAAAAAAATCAATAATTTATGGCGCGAATTAGAGCTGTAGATTGCTAGGATAGAATTGGTAGAGTGTTGGATAAAATACTTAGCAGTAATTAGTTGTGACTCATTACGTTCTGAGTTCAAATCCTGACACGATCCAGTTCCCCTTTTATTCTTCTGGAGGCGATAAAAAAAATAGCTACCAGTCGGTTTTAATCAACTACTGGCATCCCCTACGCTGCAGAAGCGTTACATTCCTGAAAATCGTGGAAGTCTGTAAGAAAATAGATATCGTGTTATGGCAAGCTTTTTCAAGAACTCAATGCTTCCGTAATGTGGAATATATTTGTGAACCGTTTCCGAAATTGTAAAGCATCATGTTTGTTTGTGTTAGACATCAAAAAAATTACTAGTGGAAATGAAGTATTGACAGAAACGGTACAGGGTTAGACCTTAACATCATTTAGGGCCGCCCGCCAGCGTTCCGAGTTCAAATACCACCGAGGTCGACATTGCAGTTTATTGTGACTGATCGATTTGAAACAAATTCCAGTAATACTTGACGGCTGATTTCGTATTCTATGTTCATCTCGTTCAAAACGAGTCAACGAGGGACTCCGCGCACAGTCATTCGATAACCTAGAAACAGCGACTAAATCTCCCTCAAACCACATCCTAGTAAGGTTCATTGAGTAATGTAATCATACATGCTTTTTCTCTGAGAAAAAAGATGAGACAGGATAACCACCACCACCACCACCACTGGAAAAAAAAACTTTGATCAACGATAATTCTATTTGATCAGTTTGATACGTTTCGTAACAAGGCCGAGCCTTTGGATTAATACAGGTATAATCCAGCCAATAGGTTTTCACAAGATTTCTGTCAACCCAATTTTGCTAAGGCCTGCACAGACCCGAGTAAAATACATTTATCCAAGATGTAGCAAGATGAAATCGAAATAGGATCTCATTATTATGAAGCGAATTTCTTAACGATTCAGCTATGCCTGCGTTTTCAAGTGTCTGGTGAAGTTTTATAGAATCCAACCCCTAACCCAATGGTCCCCAACAGTGGTTCCCAACCCTTTTATTTATATGAGTTTTCTCACGGACCCCTTTTATATGCTTATCCTTATATACATGTGTGTGTGTGTGTGTGAAATTTTGAATTTAGCTCACGGACCCCCAGTACTACCTTTGCGGACCCCAGGTTGGGAACCACTGCCCTAGCCTATTCAGGCGATCGCAACTAGATCATTGTTTAGCAGACACTACTTCTCAGAAGCTAGATTTAAGCTTCTGTTTAGAAAATACATCAGGTTACCAGCATCTGGTGTCTTTCTACAATGTTCAAAATGAGATTCACAACAGAAAACGATTCCCCCCTACATCTGGGATGGCGCTGCTTCTACAACAGCAACAACAACAATAATAATGATTTCAAGTTTTGGCACAAGACCATTAATTTTTGGAGGGAGAGTAAGTCGCTTACATGAACCCCAGTGACCAACTGGCACTAATTTATCGATCCCGAAAGGATGACAGTCAAAATCGACCTCGGCTGAAAAGCGTAAAGGAGAACCAAAATGTCGCTAAGCATTTTGTTCGACGTGCTAACGATTCTGTAGTTTGCCTCCTCAACTACAAAAACAACAATAATAATCTTTTCTACTGAAGGCACAAGGCCTGAAAATTTGTGGGAAATTTTGTTAATTCTATTTGATTTTTATATAGTGTATGTACATTTTTAAAGTCACATTATATGTAAAATCATATCGCTTCACTGATCCCATCAGTTGTTCTGTCCATTTCTATGTTTGGCCACCGGTGGGCAATAAAGAAATTGATATTAAAATTTTGTGGTAAATTAATGGTAATTTCTTCCTTAGACATGGGACTTCGAATTACATCAACGCACCATAATGACCGCACTCCAACGATTGAAACAAGTAACAGAAAAGAGAAAGAAAAGAGCATAAAAAAAGTATACCATTTCATTGAATATCAAAGACTATAGAGTGACTATACAGTTTAGATAAAGTCTCAGCCATGATATTTACCAGACAGCTCGCTACTTTCTCTGTTCAGTACGAATTACAAAAAACACTTGTGATACAGTTCTATCTTACAAGTGGTAGGTCTTGTTGTGATTACTTAGACCCAGGTTAGCCCAGATTGAGGAAACCTATACACAAATATACTCATGAAGCATTAGTGCCACACGAAGCATTCCAGAAGCTTTAACATTTTTTCTGGAGAGAAATTTATTAATCTCTGAGAAGTACAAAACTCTAATCTCATTAACACCTCTCACTTCAACGACCTTATTATGGTCATTATGGTGTATCACCCTGAAGGGTTTAACAAATCGAACAAGCTGATCCAGGTACTTATTTTTAAAGTTTGGTACTTTTATTCTATCGGTCTTGTTTGCCGAACGGCTAAATTACGGTAACGTAAACAAGCCCACACTGGTTGTGAGGCGGTGGTAAGGGTCAAGATCCTCTCACTTCAATGACCTTCTTGTAGCACTCCAACCACTTCGTGAAGTACCCATGGAAGCCCTCTAAAGTGAAGGTGTTCAGGACCCTTCTTACAGCATCCTTCATTTTTTCAGCATCTTCAAAACGACTGCCTCTGAGATTCTCCTTCAGCGTGGGAAAAGACCAAAAGTTACCGAGACTAAGGTCTGGACTGTAGGGAGGATGAGGAACAGTTTCGATGCCCACCTCTGTCAAGTAGTTGGTTACTTGACAGTAACCAACTGCCTGGAGGTGTAGACTGATGCATTGTCCTGGTGCAAGAGCTCTGGCCTTTCGCGACGAAATCTCTTCTTGAACTTCATCAAAACCGCCACAAAGTATTCTTTGTTGACTCTTTGGCTGAGGAAACCCAGTGGATACAGATGATGCCCTTGCTGTCAAGGAAGAGGAAAAGGGATCATCATGAGGTTCCCAGAGGAACTGCTTTGCCTGGATTTTTGTGCCAGCGAAAAACATATGTTCCGCTCATCCATAAGCAGTGTGGAGCCTTTCATAAATTTCAGTAGCGTTTATGTCCAGTTTAACACAAAACCTTATTACATAGCGAGCTTCAAAAATTGTCTTCATATCCCGACTGCATCCTGCAGCTTAGTAGGATGTGTTCAAAGTACTCTTACAGTAGTCTCCTTCAATCTTGTCTAACAAAAGTTGGCAGGTCAGCGTATTAGATAGATGTATAGTAATGATACGTGGAGGTGCGTGGCTTAGTGGTTAGGGTGTCAGCATCATGATCGTAAGATTGTGGTTTCGATTCCTGGACCGGGTGGTGCGTTGTGTTCTTGAGCAAAACACTTCATTTCACGTTGCTCCGGTCCACTCAGCTGGTAAAAATGAGTAACGCTGCGATGGACTGGCGTCCCGTCCAGCTGGGGAACACATACGCCATTGAAACCGGGAAACCGGGCTCATGAGCCTGACTAGGCTTTAAAAGGGCGCATTTATTATTTTTTTATAGTAATGATACGCTAAAATTACAATAATCTAGGACGGTTATGACTGTCTCACATACAAAAACTTCTGGAATACCCCTCGTATCTAGGACTGTGTCCACTGTGTCTTTACTTGTGTATATGTGTAGTGTGTCAGTGAGTTATCTAATACACGTATCAATGGAAACCACCTTGCGCATTCAGTGAGTTTTGTGACACATGATAATATTGAGATATGTTTATTTGGATTAACCTGGAGGAAAGTCGTATGTGACGGTGCTCAATCAATAACCCATTTAAACTCGTAACCCACAGGTATGTTGTCCCCCCCACCACTCTCTCTCTCTCTCTCTCTGCCTCATATTCCTTACTAAAATGGCTTCTGATGCCATATGCCTCCAAGCCTAAATGATTCGCTCATCTTTTCATGCTTTTGTCACCTGTTCTGTATCTTCCTGCTTAGACTTCTATACCCAACTCTTCCTCCAGGTACCTCGACCCTCAGCCCTCTGGAATTAAATCCCATTGCTCATGCATATTCTCCAGTGTACACATGTTCAAGCTAAACATCAATCACATTAAACTGGTCAAGCGAGTCTTTTCCTCCTGACTAGCACCGCAATATTCAAATATACATACATACATACATACATAAATACATACACACACATATTTATGTGTGTGTGTATGTATGTATATCAATATCAATATATATATATTTACTTCTTTCGGGCATTGGATTGCAGCCATGATGGGCTGCTGCCTTGAAGGGTTTAGTCGAACAAAGCCTAGTACTTATTCTACCGATAGCTTTTGCTGAATCGCTATGTTACAGGGAATCGCTATAAATCAACACCGATTGTGAAGCGCTGAGAGGGGAGCAAACGCAAAGACAACATACACACATAGATACACACATATACACACACACACATAGTACAAATAAAATTGCGCCTAATGACGTAATGTAATAGGCATCTATAATAACTGATAAGGTTGGCTTACCACTTAAAACTCTCATTCGAACTGCGACCAAAAGAAAAAAGTGGTATTGTAGGCGTGCAGCAAGGAAAGGCTACAAGTGGTTTATCATTGAGCGGGTAAATATCGAGTATAAGAAAGAATGAACAGGCAAACAATTGTTATCAGTTTAGAGGGTGAAATTTATGATTTAAACACAACTGTAGAGTTGTTACTAGTGTGTGTGTGTAAATATATATATATATATATATATATATATATATATATATATATATATATATATATATATACATACACACACACGTCAGCTTCTTTCAGCTCCGTCAACCAAATCTACTCACAAGACTTTGATCGGCCCGAGGCTATCGTAGAAAACGCTTACCAAAGGTACCATGCAGTGTAACTGAAACCCAGAACCATGAAGTCGGGAAACAAACGTCTTACCATACAGCCTAGCCTGCATATATGCCACTAAGGTCAAGTTTGCCTTCCAAACTTTCATGATCGAAAAATTTAGGCAACAATTCAGTCCACTTGTAGGTTGAAGTGATTGTTAAGATCGCCAGTCAAGACAGTTTGCAGTTTCTGTCGAAGTCATTTGCGTCCTGATGGCAACGCATGTGATGACACTAGTACTGAGATGTATCGGCCCTGATCAATGGCATAGAAAAGGAAGACTTGCATTCATGAACAACTGCATGTCTTTCACAAAATACATTGCTCAGACTTGAGTCGTGGAGAGATACTATGTAAGATTGCAGATACCCATAAAAAAAATGGCGCTGTGACATCGAACAAATTTAAACTCTATTTTTCTTATATTACGCTAAATATTTAATTAGTTATAATATACGTAACTGTATTCTACAGTCATTAATTTCGTGTTTCAGTAACATTGTCATTATATATGAAACTGACAACTACTGATATAGGTAATTAAAGAGTTAGAAAGAATTGTCGAAAAGGTGCCAATTTTGAAAAATGTCTCAGCGGGGAGTGGTCCCTCCCTTTGCTCCCTTATTAGTTACCCACTGTCTATTGGTCATTGTCAGTCGCAGAAGACTGGCAGGGCGGCGAGCTGGCAGAATCGTTAGCACGCCGGGCGAAATGCGTAGCCGTATTTCGTCTGCCGTTACATTCTGAGTTCAAATTCCGCCGCGGTTGACTTTGCCTTTCATCCTTTCGGGGTCGATAAATTAAGTACCAGTTACGCACTGGGGGTCGATGTAATCGACTTAATCCGTTTGTCTGTCCTTGTTTGTCCCCTCTATGTTTAGCCCCTTGTGGGTAGTAAAGAAATAAGAAGACTGGCTGCGACCTTACTCATCTTCAAGGCACCCGTTCCCTCCAAGTATTTTTTTGGAACCAGTGTTGATTAAATGTACTTTTGTAGATATATCTTTAGCCAAAAACTTGATTGAGATTTCAGTTGCATTAATTTTATTTTTAAAAAAATTAAAATCATTTATATTTAATTATTCTTAATCTTTAATTTCGCAATTAAAAAAAAAAGATTGAAAGTAAAAAACAGTTACCCTCAATTAACGAACTGAAATCGTTATTTAAAACATAGTATCTTGAACATACATAGAAGTTTATACACCCAAACATTTTAGATTACATACCGCCACCAAAGAGTATTTATTTTATTGACAAATAGGCGCAGGAGTGGCTGTGTGGTAATTAGCTTGCTTACCAACCACATGGTTCCGGGTTCAGTCCCACTGCGTGGCACCTTGGACAAGTGTCTTCTACTATAGCCTCGGGCTGACCAAAGCCTTGTGAGTGGATTTGGTAGATGGAAACTGAAAGAAGGCCGTCGTATATATGTACATATATACATGTATGTGTGTGTGTGTTTGTGTGTCTGTGTTTGTCCCCCTAGCATTGTTTGACAACCGATGCTGGTGTGTTTATGTCCCCGTTACTTAGCGGTTCGGCAAAAGACACCGATAGAATAAGTACTGGGCTTACAAAGAATAAGTCCCGGGGTCGAGTTGCTCGATTAAAAGGCGGTGCTCCAGCATGGCCGCAGTCAAATGACTGAAACAAGTAAAAGAGTAAAAGAGTAAAATATTTCATCCAGCAACATGCTTCAACCACCTTACATACTTTTTTACCCCGTTCTGTCTCTTCTATTCTGCATGAATACTTTCTGCTTCTCTGGAAAGACAAACAGTACACCATCTCAATCCAAATTTACTTGAGAGGGCCGCTTACACCCTTTATATCTTTGAAACTCTGTCTTATCATTTCGACTTCATCTTACAAAGCACTACGTCTCAGAGCTGCTTCTTTCTTGAACTCACCCCTCTCGCTTCTTCTCCTTCTCTCTCCTTTATTTTTTAATTTTTTATCTTTTCATATTGGATCAAAATACAGACGCTTATGTTAAACATTAACCTCATCGCCTCCCACCAGTCTGATCGGACCTGCGTAATCCTTAGGCACAGCACGTCCTCCTCCTCCTCTGACCGAGCTGGAAGCTGTGACTTCAAATCTTCTTCTGAACTGCATGAATGACGTAATGAATGACGTAAAAGAAGTAAAATGGCTTAAATTGAAATTCTCATCTGAGTTTCCGATTTGACTGACCAGGTATTTTTACTTCCATTTCTAAATACCCACGTGTAAGAAAATATGATACATGAGATTTTCGTAACTGAAGTGGAAATGCTTCAACGAAAAATCAAAAACATATCGTGGTCTCGTTTGCCGATAACGTTACTCTACTTACTTTTCGACGATCAACAATAATTAGGATGTATTACAACATCTAAGGTGGAGGCACATGGCAGCGGACTCGCGGTCGGGGGATCGCGAGTCCGAATCTCAGACAGGGCGGTTTGTATGTTTATGAGCGAGACACCTAAGCTCCACGCGCCTCCGGCAGAAGGTAACGGCGAACTTCTGCTGACTCTTTCGCCACAAGTTTCTCTCACTCTTTCCTCCTGCATCTTGCAGCTCACCTGCGACGGACCGGCGTCCCGTCCAGGTGGGGAACCTATACGCCAAGGAAACCGGGAAAACGGCCCTAATGAGTCAGGCATGCCTCGAGAAGGAACAAACAACATTATATAAGAGGTACAAAATTGTGGAGAAGAGACAAAATTAATTGAACTGAACTCTAGCGCATAACAGGTATTCATATTATCTAACCTTTGGGAAGGAACAGAGAAATTCTATTCAAAACCGATGGAATTTGAATGTAGAAGTATGAAATTATAGTTAGCATTTGTTGTTGTAACTGATTAGCCCCAGTAATTTGTTTTTTAATTTGGTTTGGAGAAATAATAGAAATATGGGTATACAGAGGAACGGCATTTTCCAACATTTTAGTTCACGAGAAGAGAGAAACTTATAATCTATAACTTCTTCCTTCCCAACCTCAACCTTCCGAGTCTTGGTGTACTTATTTCCATCACTAGTCTGCTAAAATGGAGATGTCTCTATGGCCTCTGCAGGCTGTCCGTGAGACCAGTGAGATTGACGACGCCATTAAAATTTCGCTTAAAGTGTTACAAATGGACGACATATACTCTCTGTATATGTCTGTCCTGGTGTCATGTACCTATATATAGAGAGAGAGTCTAAATTTCATACACTCTCGGCATATGAAAGACGTTTAATAATGAGAATCCATTTTGACAAATGAGTCAATACTATAAAGTACTACTGGACTTTGACTAACACAAGGTATCATCAGCATGTCACTTCTTTCCTATCTGGGACACCTAAATGTGTATGTATGTGTACCTGTAAGTGTGTATATGTGTGCTTGTGTGTGTGTGTGTGTGTGTGTGTGTGTGTGTGTGTGTGTGTGTGTGTGTGTGTGTGTTGAGGTGCATTGCGGAGTGAGGAATATACCTTTTCGAACCTTTGTCCTTAATTTGAGATTGAGGAAAGAGAGGTGTTGTCACCTTCGTGGGCAAAAAATTAATAGGTTTCAGTGGAGGCGGTACATGTCTTTCAAACTAAAATATCAATGATTGTGCTCCTTACAATAAATATTTGGTCTTCATTATTGGAAACACCAACCCAGGAACGAAATTTACTTCAAGTTCAAGAATACAAGAAACTGGCGAAAATTTCTAGATGGGTACCCACAATAGAGCAAACAAATTTATTTCATGAAAATAATCCTATTGTGTCTATCGTGGTATGCGCCGAGAGATCCCTTTTTGACCAACACTCTATGAAACCTTGTCTGTCCCTGGGTTATGGTTTATCTCCAGCATTCTCCCTAATGACCTAGCTTCATTATGTCCAACAACGCCCATTCTTACCGTTCATTCTTTCCTAACCTTACTGAACCACACAAAATTCGCACATAACTTAGACACCGCATACCAAACATGTACTGATTCCATGAACGGAAATCTCGAAAGCACCTCCCAGTGGAGCCATGCGAATCTTGTTAACTTTAACAGTAATGACAAAAAAGGTACTAATCGAATCATGGAAACATCATTGTTCCTCATCCCACTTAAACATGAGCAGTACTCGACTAAAGCCCCTGTGACCTCTCCAAATGTTTGGACTCACTATTACAGAAGATCTCTCCTGGCGAAATTGCATCCTAAACATAGCTATGAAATAAAAAATAAATGCGCCCTTCTAAAGCCTAGCCAGGCTCATAGGCCCGGTTTCCCGGTTTCAATGGCGTATGTGTTCCATCGCAGCGTTACTCATTTTTGCCAGCTGAGTGGACTGGAGCAACGTGAAATGAAGTGTTTTGCTTAAGAACACAACGCATCGCCCGGTCCAGGAACCGAAACCACAATCTTACGATCATGATACTGACACCCTAACCACTAAGCCACGCACCTCCACAAACATAGCTATGACACATCTCAAAGATTGGCCCTTCGCTTCAGAGCTAGGAAACTCTTCAGCTCACAACAATTGCTCTCTTAAGCACTCCGTCGGTTACGACGACGAGGGTTCCAGTTGATCCGAATCAACGGAACAACCTGCTCATGAAATTAACGTGTAAGTGGCTGAGCACTCCACAGACACGTGTACCCTTAACGCAGTTCTCGGGGATATTCAGCGTGACACAGAGAGTGACAAGGCCGGCCCTTTGAAGTACAGGTACAACAGAAACAGGAAGTAAGAGTGAGAGAAAGTTGTGGTGAAAGAGTACAGCAGGGATCACCACCATCCCCTGCCGGAGCCTCGTGGAGCTTTTAGGTGTTTTCGCTCAATAAACACTCACAACGCCGGTCTGGGAATCGAAACCGCGATCCTATGACCACGAGTCCGCTGCCCTAACCACTGGGCCATTGCGCCTCCACACAACAATTGCTAACATAGTGTGGAAAGCTCAAGTGACACTCACAGTTGAGTACTGCGTCTACATCTAGCAGATACTGTTGTTCTAGACCGCATCCAGAGAAGGTCCGCTTTGCTGACTGGCATAACACCCCTCACAGACGAGCTCCAGTTTCTGACCCAAACGTGTTCTGCCTCTTCTCTCTACTTTTCTACAATAATGGTCACTGTTCATCGGAATTAGCAGGTTATGGGTTAACGCCACTCGGATGCTCCAGACTTGCTCGTCTCTCATTTCATCACTCATGTTGTGTTCAAGCTCCAGAAACCAACAAACCACAGTATTCAGTTCTTCCTTCACAAGGCGCCGATACTCTATTATCTCCTCCTTGCAGGTGTCGATTTGCAACAATTTAAGTAGAATATTAACGCCATCCGTCTCGCCGGTTTCAGAAAGCCTGAAAAGGCCAGAGGTACTGCCATTTCCTCCAGAACTAACAAGTAAAAAAATACATAAAATGAAATAAAAAATTAAAAAATCAAAAACCCAGATATCTAACTTTTTGTTTCTTTTCTTCCTCACATTCATTCTATGCACATCACATTTTTCAAATTTTCATCGCTTTCTCGCAATTTTTCCGTCTTTTCCGCCTTTACTTTTTCATTTCTCGCCTTTATCTCCAACTCATTGATGACGTTACCTTCCATCGAATCCAAGCCATCAGCCAGCCAATCGGATCGTCCATCACACACACTACTCCTCTACACACACACACACACACACACTGAGAACTAGATTAATTTTCATTTCAGCTTCCATTCTGCCACTTCAGCACACCATCGTCCGCAACTTTGGTTCTCAACAAACTTCAAATCAGATTCAGTCATTTCCGAGCCTCTACAATTTTCCTTCAAAGTCTATGAGAATTTTTGCTCAAAAGTTCTCTTTTCCCAAGCCACATTTAATCTGGAACCTCCAATTATTCCCTGGTCGATGTCATACTAATCCTTTCATCTCCTAAACGACCTCCTACTAAATCTTAACTTCACAGTCAGCCGACCAACCATTTCGATTGTACATCTTCTAATACTAATATATTGCATAGCAAGCAAACACTGTATCACCCTATACATATGCCAATTGGGATGCTGTTTAGACGACCGAATCTGTGAACATTCGTAGTCTGTGACAAAACCTACAGTGTCCATAAACCTGTAGCCGATATTTTGACTTATCAGGACACAAGACAGAGAGACCGCTTAGTTTATGGTATTCTCTGGTGGCATGATGCAACTAACTCAAGTAAATGCAAGAAAAATTATCTTCTTTTCAACTTGTGAACTTCTACTCCTCACAGTATAAATGTATACCTTAACTCCCTATGAGTCTCTGCCTTCTTCTGCCCTTTTCAAGCTCATATTTTCTTTCTATTCTTTCTATACTGCAGCACGGAATTTTGTCAGTGAATAGGTCGCAGTCTCAAAGTGATGAAAATATTTTGGCAAATTAAATTTAAATTTTGAAGTGAATCTAACGGTTTTTGTGTGTTTCTTAAATGGCTTATAAACACCTTCCACACTGCAACTATTCTATATCTATATTGTATCTATGATTGCGTATACAAGGATGTATGTATGCATGTATGTATGTATGTATGTATGTATATATGTATGTATGTATGTATGTATGTATGTATGTATGTATGTATGTATGTATGTATGTATGTATGTATGTATGTATGTATGTATGTATGTATGTATGTATGTATGTATGTATGTGTGTGTGTGTGTATGTATGTATGTATGTATGGATGGATGGATGGATGGATGATGTATGTATGCATGTATGTATGCATGTATGTATGGATGTATGTATGTATGAATGTATGTATGTATATGTGTATGTGTGTATATGCGTGTGTGTGCGTATGTGTGTGCGTGCATATTTGTGTCAGTATATATATTTCTTTATTGACCACACGTACATGTACGCTTTATCTCTGATCATCGTCAAGAGCCTTATTTCTATTCGTGTACCAGAAACCTTTAGAGGGGACAAACAAGTACAGACAAAGGGATTAAGTCGATTGCATCGACCCCAGTGCATAACTGGTACTTAATTTATCGACCCCGAAAGGATGAAAGGCAAAGTCGACCTCGGCGGAATTTGAACTCAGAACGTAACGGCAGATGAAATACCGCTAAGCATTTCGCCCTGCGCGCTAAAGTTTCTGCCAGCTCGCTACCTTTTGTGTCATTATACATCTATATGCGTGAATGTATGTATGTATGTATGTATGTATGTATGTATGTATGTATGTATGTATGTATGTATGTATGTATGCATGTATGCATGTATGTATGTATGTATGTGTGTATGTATGTATGCATGCATGTATGTATGTATGTATGTATGTATGTATGTATGTATGTATGTATGTATGTATGTGTGTGTATGTATGTATGTATATGTTGTCATACATATGTGCATGTATGTATATGTATATATGTATGCTATACATTTGTTTATATATGCATGTTGCATGGGTGTTTGCTTTAAAACGTGCCATATGTTATGTTTGTACGTAGACACACACCCATGTAAATGTATATATACGTGGATGTCTTCGTTTCTGATACGACC
This sequence comes from Octopus sinensis, assembly GCF_006345805.1. NCBI lineage: Eukaryota > Metazoa > Mollusca > Cephalopoda > Octopoda > Octopodidae > Octopus > Octopus sinensis. The sequence goes on along the minus strand of NW_021835904.1, from coordinate 10,076 downwards.
TTACGTATGCGCATGCATGGGCGTATGTACATGAGAGCAATCAATTTCTTTGGCAACTACTGACCAAATAATTCGCCCTTTCTCAATTAGGAATATTCTATGGTTGCCTTTTACCCACATTTTGCGTGAGGTTGCTCTTCGTCTACCTCCTCTTATACTTACCGTTCTTCTTCCTTCATTCGAATTCTTTTTTATTATTTCATTACTCAATGCATTGGTTCTTTCAATATCCCATGTCTTTTTAATTCTTTGCTTTCTCCAACTTTGTTCATCATGCACATCAGACTTTTGACTGTTATATATCAACACTCACATTCTTCCTGTCTCTCTGTCTCTCTGTTTCTCTCTCGCCACCTTCAATCTTACGTCTCTATCAACTCGGTCCACACACACACACACACACACACACACACACACACACACACAACACACACACACAACACATACATGCACATACATCATTCCTTCGGCTTCAGTTATTTCAGAATGATTTTGCCTACGACCAAAAGTGATTAACACAATTTTCTCTTCCCCTTCTCTCTCGTTTTTCTAACTTCTTTACACTCAGGTGAAAGACGAAGGTCCGAAACGTTAGATTCCACTCTTTTCTATAATTTAAAATATCTAGTGTAATTCTGGTGGATTAATTGTTGCTGACACCGACTATTAACAGGTTATTAGAATTCTAAACTTTTGTGTGTTCTATTCTTCAAACCACGCTGTTCCGTTTTAGGTAAGAAAGGCTACTGTTGTCTTAGATATATTACGCCTGAAAAATAAAAACGATTAAAATATTCAAGACTAATATATCTTTAATCTTAAGTCTACTGTGTCTCACAGGCCTTGGGCTAAGCAACAGACGTAGAAGAAACTTGTCCAAGGCGTCTTGCAGTAGATTAGAACTCGAAGCCTTATGGTTGCGAGACGAATTTCTTAACGACAGTTATGACTGCATTACGGGTACTAGTGTTTCGGATGAGTGGTTAAATACTGCTTTGTCTTCCTTCATTTTGGTACATATTTTTTTTACTTTACTCTTTACTCTTTTACTTGTTCATTTGACTGCGGCCATGCTGGAGCACCGCCTTTAGTCGAACAAATAGACCCCAGGACTTATTCTTTGTAAGCTTAGTACTTATTCTATCGGTCTCTTTTACCGAACCGCCAAGTTACGCGGACGTAAACACACCAGCATCGGTTGTCAAGCGATGTTGAGGGGACAAACAGACACACAAACACACACAGAGACACACACACACATATATATATACATATATACGACGGGCTTCTTTCAGTTTCCGTCTACCAAATCCACTCACAAGGCTTTGGTCGGTTCGAGGCTATAGTAGAAGACACTTGCCCAAGGTGCAACGCAGTGGGACTGAACCCGGAACCATGTGGTTGGTAAACAAGCTACTTACCACGCAGCCACTCCTGCGCCACTTTGTTGAGAAATGGAAATCATCCATTTCTTAAGTCCATGGATTATAGTCATAGAGTTTCATTTTTTTCTTTATATAACTAATTCTTTCGATTATGAATCACAACTGAGATAAAGGTAACAAAATAGAAGAATAATTGCAATATTGCTGTATTAAATCGTCTCTGAATCGATTCAAATCCTTCTTTCATCATTGTTCAAAGTCTGTAAAATAAGTTTCTGTTGAGTTTTTTACATTTTCGGACTTCAGACTATTAATCACGTTTTTAGAGGTCGAAATTTATAAACCACCTCCTACACGTACATGTACGCTTTATCTCTGATCATCGTCAAGAGCCTTATTTCTATTCGTGTACCAGAAACCTTTATTTCTAAACAAAGAGTTATGGCATTCGTAACCGTTAGGACAATGACACATGTTGAATTGCTTAGTAACCATTCGGACATTTATATATTTGGACAAATATGAGCTATACTGAAAATTCAAAGAACTATAAAACAAATATTCATCCTGTTCACAAGTATTATAAACTAGTTTCTAAAGTAGGTGCAAGATCTTATATTTAGGGTGATAGAGAATAATCCATTATATTAACCATAGTAACATAACTGGTACATTATTTTATTATTCCCGAAAAGATGAACGACAAATCAAGCTTAGGAGCAAAAGAAAGCTTGCACTTTGTGTTCATTTTTTGTCTATCTTGAACTTAAAATCAGAATTAATCGCTCCTTGCATGCACAACCGCGAATACTTATTGAAGATGCTAAAAACGACTAAACAACAACTGGCGCCACACAGCAAACGAAACACCAGTCAAAGTTTAATTTCAAAACTCGACACCACTCATACCTTACATAATCTCCCCGCACATCCACTACCCCTCACCACCACCACCACCACACACACATACGTGTATCGTGCACGGTTGCCATCGATTCTGAAATGATAAAAGTCAAAGTCGACCCGGCGGAATTTATAATGAGAGAAAAAAACGTAAAGTTACGCAACTAAATGCAGCAAGGTATTTTGTCCATCACGCTACCATTTCTGAAAATCTAGCACCATCACAGGTGTAATAAACTTGACTTGTTTATCTGACCGGGGTGAGCTGGCAGAATCGTTAGCACGCCGGGCAAAATGCTTAGCAGTATTTCGTCTACCATTAGGTTCTGATTTCAAATTCGATGGAGGTCGACTTTGCCTTTCATCCTTTCGAGATCGATTAAATAAGTACCAGTTACGCACTGGGGATCGATGTAATCGACTTAATCCCTTTGTCTGTCCTTGTTTATCCACACTATGTTTAGCTCCCTGTGGGCAACAAAGAAATAATTATCTGACCGGGCCGTCATCAAAGGTTTCTTTTAGCGCTCGCCAATTATCAATTAATTCAGGGCATGGCAAAGATGCGAGCAGAAATGTACATGCGTTGTATCTGCTTTTTCCCAGGGCATTAGTGGAGTAATAAAGTTGTCATTGCTGCGAATTGACCCTGGTTCGTAGACTCAGTTCACCAGGTTATCATTCATGTCACGATATTCGATTTGAAATTGGTAATGTCTCTATCAGAAATTGATATTGAAGTATGTCATATCTTCCCAGTTCCTTTTCTCCTAGAAACAGGCGACCATATGCTGAAGCACGTATATGTATGTATGTATGTATGTATGTATGTATGTATGTATGTATGTATGTATGTATGTATACTGGAGTTATATCTGTCTTTCTTTGAAACCTTATAGGAAAGGGCTGATTTGTATTAAAGCTGCATCATTGGAATGTAAATAATAACACAAGTAAAAATATAGTTATATGATGAATTTTACAAAAGTCTTGCACATTTTCACAGTTCCGTTGATACACTGTTAGGTTATGAATCAAGCTTCTTAGAACACAAGCAGACGGTGGACCTTTCGATTCATTGATAAAAAAATGTCACATATGTCTGAGACAAGGAATACCTCCTCTTTCGTAGTTTTCCTATTCATCAGAAAACAGAGAAAATGTGGTGTAGGCGGGAGCAGTCGCGCTTCTTCGGTAACTTGCGTGGCTATGATCTTCATTGTTGAATGTTCTTATGAGGGAGGTTAAGTCTAAGTCAACTTTGAAAATGAAGGTTTAACAGGGTATATGTGTGTCTGTCTGTATATATATATATATATATATATATATATATGGTGGCTGCCCCCTCGTTATCGAGTATGGCCATTGCACGAAGCTTAATCGTTGTTATCGTGCAATGCCTGGGCAAGAAGATTTTTTTAAAGTGAGGAAAGGCTGTGCACTGAGTCAATCCCACTCACTAAGCAACAGCAGCCATAATCCGAAAAGAAGAACAAGTCAACATCATCGGTAATCACTGAGCCGCAGGTTTTATGTCGGAGTTATCCCAGTTACCTGAGTTGCCTTCTCCTAGAAGGATGCCCTAACAAAGGCTAGGAGTCCTTCACTCCCAATGGTTTAACCGCGCGATTGGGTATTCAGTCCGATTATTTCTATGTCCCCGCGCAATATATATACATATATATATATATATATATATATATATATATATATATTCACACACACACATATATATATATGTATGTGTGTACATATATATATATATATATATATATATATACATATATATATATGTACACACATACATATATATGAGTATCTATCTATCTATCTATCTATCTATCTATCTATCTATCTATCTATCTATCTATCTATCTATCTATCTATCTATCTATCTATCTATCTATCTATCTATCTATGCGCTTGTGTGTCGGGGTCGACTTGCTAAAACTCTCCGGCTCCCTCCGTGTTTTATTGCATACATACAATCACCCGGACTTTTGTTTTCAGTTCGTTCTTGATGTCGTTCGTTCACAAACGTCTTTTGACGGTCCATTGTTCTCTTTCCCCGCTCTACGCCCCTACCAGGGTGGTCTTGGACAATGACGCGTGCCAATGACACGTCAAAAATATGATAGCATTACAGACTTGATTCTTGTCAATAGATATCTTTGGCCTTTCAGCTTTTCTAGACCGGCAACGTAAGTTACCCCGTCTTTCTAGTTTATTCTGCCCAATCTACGAAACCTCCATATCTGAATGACTTCAAACTACTTTTACATTGCTGTGTATTTTGTCCAAATTTCTGTTCTGTAGGAGACAATTGGCATAAGATAACAGTCTACTAGACTCATGTTTTTGAGGTGAATATCTTTTTTCATTCGTATAGATGTTTGTTTTTAATTATTTTTTTAATTCTTATTTATCATTTGGAGTAATGTCTACACAGTGACCTTCCTGATTTATGTATCTCTCTTACACAAACTTACGTATAGCATGTAAAAATGTGGCGGCTTAACATCGACAGAACAGTTCAGAAAACTGCTTATAGGCATTAAAAACACATTCACACAAACATGTGGAAAGATGTTAGAAAACATCTGGATTAATGTTGTAACAATGACATTACGGTGTCAATGAAAACCATAGAACGAAATACTAGAAATCTGAGGAGTAAAGATGCGATTCATTAAAAAAATTAAATTATATTCTCAATAAGAAACCATAGTTGCGCAGTACTACTTGGCTATTTTATAAATAACAATCTGCTCATGTCATATACCTACTGATATCCCCACATATCTACACAAAATAGAAAACTAAGCTCAGTCTTAAATTCTTTTGAGAAGGGCTTTTAAAGCCGAAATATAGGTTATGGCGGCGAGCTGGCAGAAACGTTAGCACGCCGGGCGAAATGCGTAGCCGTATTTCGTCTGCCGTTACGTTCTGAGTTCAAATTCCGCCGAGGTCGACTTTGCCTTTCATCCTTTCGGGGTCGATAAATTAAGTACCAGTTACGCACTGGGGTCGATGTAATCGACTTAATCCGTTTGTCTGTCCTTGTTTATCCCCACTGTGTTTAGCCCCTTGTGGGTAGTAAAGAAATATATATAAGGAAAAACTCACGACGTTTGTTTCTGATTTCGCTTCTTTGTTTCCAACTTACATTGTAGTATCTATTTGAAACGGGGGCTATGCTGGGGCATCGCATTGACGGGATTTTGTCGAGCGAATCGAGACTCCAGTATTGATTTTTAAAAAAAAGCCTGGTACTTATTCTATTGGTTTCTCTTTTGCCAAACAGCTATGTTACGGGGACGTGAACAAACCAACACCAGTTGTCAACGTTGGTAGGTGAAAACACAACCACAAACACACAGATATATATCAGCATAGACACACATACATACATACACATACATACATATATACATACATACATATATGTGTGTGTATAAATAGAGAGAGAGAGAGAGAGAGAGGTCACAATAGTGACAGAGGGTACTGAATAGCACCACTATTGCTAGAGCACAAAGTACTATCTTAATGACTGACAAGAGGAGGTAAGTCCCCCAGCGTATGGTTTTAATTTTTTATATATACACACACACATATATATATATGAACATACCTACACACACACACACAACAGGTTTCTAAGTTACCGTCTACAAAATCCACCCAAGACTTTAGCCGGCCCATGGCTATAGTAGAAGACACTTGCCTAAGGTGCCATACAGTGGTACTGAAGCCAGATTCACGTGCTTGGAAAGTAAACTTCTCTACTAAACAGCCACATCTGCGCCAATGTTAGTAACTTCTTTATTTTGTATTTTTTAATATTTATTTCATAGTCAGAAGAGGAAGGACAACGCCCAAGGCCTTTTCCTGGGTCAAATTGAAATGATGTCAGGAAATTAGTGTCTCGACATCCTTATATTTTAGGAGTGGCTGTGTGGTAAGTAGCTTGCTAACCAACCACACGGTTGCGGGTTCAGTCCCACTGCGTGGCATCTTGGGCAAGTGTCTTCTGCTATAGCCCCGGGCCGACCAATGCCTTGTGAGTGGATTTGGTAGACGGAAACTGAAAGAAGCCTGTCGTATATATATGTATATATATGTATATGTGTGTGTGTTTGTGTGTCTGTGTTTGTCCCCCTAGCATTGCTTGACAACCGATGCTGGTGTGTTTAGGTCCCCGTCACTTAGCGGTTCGGCAAAAAGAGACCGATAGAATAAGTACTAAAAGGTGGTGCTCCAGCATGGCCGCAGTCAAATGACTGAAACAAGTAAAAGAGTAAAAGAGTAATACGTCGTTTTAAAAAGAAAAATGGAATGGGCACGTTTGGAATGCCTTTAATCAATTACTCTAGAGGGATTCTGATTTTCAGGGGTACAATATCTTTAATTATCATCAAAGGACGGCGAGCTGGCAGAATTGTTAGAACGCCGGGCGAAATGCTTAGCGGTATTTCGTCTGCCGTTACGTTCTGAGTTCAAATTCCGCCGAGGTCGACTTTGCCTTCATCCTTTCGGGGTCGATTAAATAAGTACCAGTACCGCATGGGGTCGATTAATCGACTTAATCCCTTTGTCTGTCCCTGTTTGTCCTCTCTGTGTTTAGCCCTTGTGGGTAGTAAAGAATAGGTATTTTGTCTGGCGTTACGTTGTGAGTTCAAATTCAGTCGAGGTCGACTTTGTCCTTTCATCCTTCCGGGGTCGATTAAATAAGTACCAGTTACGCACTGGGGTCGATGTAATCGACTTAATCCCTTTGTCTGTCCTTGTTTGTCCCTCTGTGTTTAGCCCCTGTTGGTAGTAAAGAAATAGGTATTTTGTCTGCCGTTACGTTGTGAGTTCAAATTCAGTCGAGGTCGACTTTGCCTTTCATCCTTCCGGGGTCGATTAATAAGTACCAGTTACGCACTGGGGTCGATGTATCGACTTACCCTTTGTCTGTCCTTGTTTGTCCTCTCTGTGTTTAGCCCTTGTGGGTAGTAAAGAATAGGTATTTGGTCTGCCGTACGGTTTGAGTCAAATTCTCGAGGTCGACTGTGCCTTTCATCCTTCGGGGTCGATTAAATAAGTACCAGTTACGCACTGGTGTCGATATAATCGACTTAATCCGTTTGTCTGCCCTTGTTTGTCTCCTCTATGTTTAGCCCCCTGTGGGCAATAATTAAATATCTTTATTATCATCTATGCTTAAAGGGGAGCCAAAATCGAAGTCACTATGCCTTCGGCCAACCTGCTAGAATTAGCAGCGAAATTTCTCTCAAATTATTTCTCTACACAAACACTTTCTGGAAAAAGGACACGTTAGTTAAGGCTGAAATATTGACACAATCATCATTATCATCATCGTTTCACGTCCGTTTTCCATGTTGGCATGGTTGTCATGTATATGTACAGAAACTTTGAAATATATGCATGTATATACATGCACACATGAATATATATTTCACAAGTATGAGAGAATATTTTGCAATATAGTTATATATTCATGTAGTGGTGTGTTCCAGCATGTAAAAGAAATACAGAACGATAATGACTGGAGATCGTTTGGCCATAGGTCATCTTGATCATGGTCGACCATGGGCTAAACAACGATAACGACCGCAATGAACATCAACCTTCAATTTTTTTTTTTTTTTTTGAAGTCAAGTTCTAGTTTCTCAAATGCGATCTCGCTTCCTCCACGCAGTAGCCTGAGGAGAGATTTAAGAAGAAACTGGCAGCTAATTCTAGCTGTTCGGGTGACCATGTCGAGGTGGTTCCCTAATTAGTTTAGCTGGCAGAATCGTTAGCACGCCGGGCAACATGCTCAGTGGCATTTCGTTCGCCCTTATGTTCTGAGTTCAAATTCCGCTGAAGTCGACTTTGCCTTTTATCCTTTCGGAGTCGATGAAATAAATATCAGTCGCGTACTGGGGTCGATGTAATCGAATATCCCCTTCTAAATTTCAGGCCATCTGCTTAAAGTAGAAAGGATTATTATTATTATTATTATTTTTCTGTAGTTTTATTTTTATAGCGTGCTTTCACTTCACTACCGAGCGCAGATCTGTGTGCCTTAGGTATGTGCTGTGATTTGTTGTGATGCTCTGATGGTTATTGTATGGAAAGTGTTCTGCGTAGGATGTGTGCAGTCCTGAGTAGTGCAATTTTCTGTATGTATGTTTGTAAGTCCTGGTGTTTTTGTTATGTATTTGTTGAATATTTTTTTATCATGCCTAATTCACCCACTATGATAGGAATTGTTTCTGTTTTTAGATTCCACATTCTGGTTACCTCTATTTCCAGGTCTTTGTAATTTGAGAGTTTCTCCATTTCTTTTAGAGACACGTTGTCATCTGCCGGTATTGATACATCATATTATTATTATTATTATTATTATTATTATTATTATTATTATTATTATTATTATTATTATTATTACTGTCATTGTTTTACTTCTCAGAGCGCTCGGTCTCGTTTGCTCTGGTAGATTCTGTGAGAGCGGACAGCAACTTGCTGTCAGAGGTCTCACAGGGTCTCTTTCCGCACATTATATATATATAAATATATATATGTGTGTGTGTGTGTGTATAGAAACTCTCATATGGATTTTTGGTGCATTGATGCATATAAGCACTCCTGTGTATACCGCCAGCAGGAGATGATCAAACGACATCGCCGCCGCCAGAATTGCACCATAAGTTCATATGAGAGTGTCTCTCATGGTTGCTATCGCAGTCTTTTGTGTTTTTAAGTGGTGATAAATACTACCTTTCGCAATTAATACTGCTTCTGTGGCTATTAATTATATTAGACAGAGACAGGAAGAAACAAGGAAAATACCCCTTGTATTTGAATACTCTGCAAATATTCTTCTAAAAATTATTTTATTTAATTTTTCCAAAATTTAATTGTTTTCCATTCTTACAGTTGAAAAAGTTTCAATGACCGAAACCGGTACTGAAATGTTTTTTATAAAATTATTTTAGAATTTTTTACCTTGATTTTTTCCATATATATACATATATATATATATATATATATATATATAGGAATAATCATTAAAACGATTTTATCAGAGGCCAGCGTATAATAACCACCATATCGTATAAATTAATATTTAAGTATATAATTAAAAATACATAATTATAATTAAGGACGCTGGAGGGACAACGCCAATACGCTAGAAGTAGATGTCAAATGTCTACAAATCGCTCTAAATTTCTTCACCTTTTGGCACAAACCTGAATGCGGGAAAATGGACTCTCGGCATTTAGCTTTGTGCCAAAAGGAGAACAAATTTAGAGTGGTTTATAGACATTTGATATCTACTTCTAGTGTATTAGCCCGCCGGTGACCTTAATTATATATATATATATATACACATACACACAAATACATCACGTGACCGATGGTCAAGCTAGTTTGGGCTCCTGCTACGTTCATTAGGAATTACTCCATTTCACCTTGCGCAACCTCACCAAGTTCGTTCGATAGCTGCAAAATTGTTTCTATTATATTTGTGGTAATTGTATAATTAATATAATTTTTTTCCTTTTGTTGTATATAGCCGTAAGGCTTCATGCTGTTATATGTGCATAATTCTTCGTCTGTTATATTTATATAACGTCTTGTTTGTTTCTGTCTCACTATACATTCGCTAGCTTTCTCCCAATAACTTAATAACAGAGCTGGCGCCTCCAAGATTGAGTGGTCTCAATGATAATGGTGTGAAACCACTATGATATTTTGGCTCATGACTGACGAAGAAAACTCAGCTGCGAATATTCC
>NW_021835903.1:12500-37532 GCF_006345805.1 Octopus sinensis | reverse complement strand
CTGTCTGTCTGTCTCCATCTCTCTGCCATTCTCTTTGCCTCCCTCTGTCTCCATCTCTCTGCCATTCTCTTTGCCTCCCTCTGCAAGGATTTCTCTGCCAGGCTATCTTCCTGTCTCTCTGTTTGTCTATCCTTCTTTCTCAATCTGCTTATCTGTCTGTCTGTTTGTCTTTGTCTTCCTTCCTCCACCCCCTTCATCCTTCCCTTCCTTCCTTATTTGGTTGAAGTATTCTTAGATTTTCGGCAACAACCTCCAAGGCACCTTCAGGGTTTACCTTATTGTTGTTTGCTTTTACATGACCAGTTCCAAACCTCATCCACACACCTCAACTAACAGCAAACTGGACGTTTTACACTTTCTGCCTCTTATCGTTAGCAACCATATATTCTATGCAAACCACACTACAACCTAAGAACCAAGATTTTTCTGAAATCTTAATTATTTCACTTTTGGTAGTTTTCAAAGAATCAGGTAATTTCCGGTTGATAATATTTTCCTTAGTTCCTTGGCAGTGTCCCTAAGAGCCATTTATTTGTACTTCAGACGACTCGGGGCTTTCCTGGTATTTGGCCAGAGTGTTTCAGAGGAATGTCTCTTAATCTTAGGTCATTAATATTATTAAGGTGGTGAGCTGGCAGAATCGTTAGTACGCTTGACGAAATGCCTAGTGGTATTTCAACCACCCCTGGCAGAATCGTTAGCACGCCGGGCGAAATGCGTAGCCGTATTTCGTCTGCTGTTACGTTCTGAGTTCAAATACCGCCAAGGTCGACTTTGCCTTTCATCCTTTCGAGGTCGATAAATTAAGTACCAGTTACGCACTGGGGTCGATGTAATCGACTTAATACCCATGTCTGTCCTTGTTTGTCCCCTCTAGGTTGACCCTGTGGTAATAGAGAAATAGGTATTTCAACCACCCCTACATTCTGAGTTCAAATTCCGCTGAGATCAACTTTGCCTTTCATCTTTTCGGGATTGATAAGTTAAGTAGCAGTTGCATACTGGGGTCAATCTAATCAACTGGCCCCTCCCCACAAATTTCAGGCCTTGAGCCTATAATAGAAAGGATTATTATTTTTATTATTATTATCATTATTATTAAGGTAGCAAGCTGGCAGAATTGTTAGTGTGCTGGGCGAAATGCTTAGCAGTATTTTGCTTGTCCCTACATTCTGAGTTCAAATTCTGCCGTGGTTGACTTTGCCTTTCATCCTTTCAATTAAATAAGTACCAGTTATGCACTGGGATCAATACAATCGACTTAATCCCTTCCCTCAAATTTGAGGCCTTGTGCTTCCAGTGGAAAGGATAATAATAATAATAATAATGATAATAATAATTATAATTATTATTGTTATTATTATTATGGAAGCAGGGAGATGGCAGAGTAGTTAGTGTGCTGGACAAAATGCTTAGCAGTGTTTCGCCTGGCGCTAGGTTCTGAGTTCAAATCCTGCCGAGGTTAACTTTACCTTTCATCCTTTTGGGGTTGATAAAATAAGTACCAGTTGAACACTGGGGTCAATGAAATCAATTCAGCCTTTCCAACAAGACTGCTGCCCTTGAGGCAAAATCTGGAACCATTTTTATTATTATTATTGGTATTAAATAATGGTCGGTGTTGATGTTGTTGACATTGTCTCGCAAACCGAAGAGACTGACCCATTTAAGGCTGGTCTTAAACCGTGGCTTTCTGTGGGAGGAACTAGGGTGTTGGTGGCCGTAGTGTATACAATATAGGGGTGGGAGAGCAAGAGGGTGGGGTGAGTTGGAAATGAATGAGTGGAAGACAGGATGGTCACAGTTGGAACATCTATGATCATAGGTTTGCTGGAGTTAAACAACAAGGAAGGATACATTAAATGATGTTCTCCTAGATACACTATGTCTGAATAAATCTAAATAGACATTTCAGTTTTTATGCGAGGAAAAAGGGTTTAGGGCGGGGAAGAAGGGTTTGGTCTCTGATTGTTCTTCAAGTTCTTAAATAATTTTCTTCTTTTTTCTTCTGAACTGTTTCCAGGGTTTCACATATGTGGCGCCATCTGTCTTCACTGAATTACTCAAATCAAAGTCTCCACGTCGTCAACTGATGGCTGGTTTCCGTGGACCAACAAGGTAAAGCTAAATCCACCACCGTGTATATAACATGTGTATATCTCAGTTTCTCCCTTCAAATATTCATTTATTTATACACACATGTATGTTTGTATGTATATATATATATATATATATATATAAAGAGAGAGATACATATGTATAGGAGAATAATCTTATAGCTTTGTTTTATAACTTTGTTAAACCGAAGAATAAAAATAAAAGTATATATGTATACACATACACACTCATATATATGTATAGATATGTACAAATACATGCAGATATACATACATATATGTATAAGATATGTACACATGCATATATATATATATATACACACACACTCACACACACATATATACATATACATACAGACATTTACAGGATAGAAAAGCAAAACTTGGAAAAGCCAAAAAGAATTTGGAAATGTTTATTTGTAGATGGAAGGGTCAACATTAAGCAAGATTATTTATCCTTAAGTTATTGCTGCCAATAATAGAGAGTCTGCTCTAATGTGACCCCCAATATTGTCTGTCACCAATTGGATATGGCATCTGAAGTTTGGGCAATTTGGCCCATTCTTTCTTCAAAACCTGCGTGAGGTGTTCAGTGCTAAGATGACAAACTCTGTTGGTAGACTGCTCTAAAGTGCCTCAACTAGAACAGTCCAGTGGATTCAAGTCGGGGCTGAAAAAGGGCTACGAATCAGCAAAATTGTCCCTTCATTGCTTTTGTACTTCCTTTGCTGTATGAGCAGGTGTTCCATCCTGAATCTACATATAATTACGTTTAGGGTAATTAGCTAATTAGGCTAAAGCAGGACATGCTATCTTCACGCTTTGTAATGGACATCAGCACCGATTCTCTCAGGAGAATGTAAAAAATGTTGGGCCATTGTTTTTCTTTTGTCATCTGATGCCACAACTGCCTCCCCTGAGCAGGATGCTTTGCTCTGTAGACACCCTTCACTTGAGATAGTGATTCAACAATAAACCAATCGTTTCGTCTGTTCACAACAGAATCCACAGTGAAGATTTTCTCGTCAGAAACTATTTTCCACAGTGGATCCTGACCTCTTCAGGAAGGCACAACACTTTTTTTGCTCTCTCAAGCTTCCTGACTTTCATTGAATCGGTCAGGGGGTGTCTTGGAGTTGGCACAAAATGTTGCAGGATTCAATCACAGTGAACAGTATTTCTAACAGTCTTGGTATCAATTTTCATTTCAGTTGTCAGTTTTGTCAGAGATGTCGTTGGATCCTTTGAAATTTTAGATTTGAGGGCCTTCAGGTATGCTGGATCTCACTTGTTATTGGTTGCTTCAGTTTCTTCTGAATACCTCTGGTGTTATCCAAATAGTTCTTGATGTCGTAAACTGTGCTTAACGACACATTAACCAACTCAGAAATTTGCTTGATGGTCATCTCCTGCCCTGAGCAAATCAGCAATGCATTGTCTCTTTGCTCATTGAGATGACAACAGAGTTGGACTTGCACATGAGAAACCAATTGAAGTTGTTACTACGAGATTTAATACTGAAGATACGATTAAAATATTTTTGAGAGTGAGAAGCTCTGGATCTCAGCTATTGACTCTCCCTCCCTCCCTCTCTCTCTCTATATATATATGTGTATGTGTATATAGTTATATGTTATTCAATTAAAGGTTACAACTCATGTATTAAAGTGCTACAAATAGTTTCCTGTTGAGAAAACTGAAACATAATCTTTGGGTGCAAACCACGTATCATAACAAACTAAAGAAATTAAATAATAGAAGAAATGCGAAAAAAACTGAGAAGACAGCATGAAGAAAATGTAGAGAGAAAGAAGAGAAAATGGAAAACTAAAATGTCAAAAATAAAAAGTAAAAAGGTAAAAGAGTTATCCTCCTAAGACCTTAAATGATAAGGCTGGAAAGACATCAAGTCGGTCAGGGGTAGGTGGAATTTTCCAATTTTTCAAAATATATTTATACATATGCACGCAACCACTGAAAATTTCTGACCTGGAGTTCAATAGAGAGTTAGGGATCTCTGATCTGAACAGGATCTGCGCTCTTTCAGCCAAAGTCTATATTTATTTGATCTGTTCACATAAGATATGGATTTTTCAATTACCTTCCATTTAATCCCATGTGGAGTTTCGTTATCTTTCAAACTCCATACATAGCTAGCCAACTTAGTAGCTTTACTTTCGTCCCTCTGTTGGAAGGAGCTGATGTGATTAGCAGAGTGATTTTTCAATTCACCTTCACATAATCCAATATAGGTCTTCCTATCGCTTGTATTATGATTTCGGATTTAGTGACTTCTGCCTATTCCTGACTGACTTCATATCTTCCAGCCTTATCATTTAAGCTCTAAGGTGGAGAGCTCTTTTACCTTTTCTGACCTTTTTACACTCTAGTTTCTGTTTTCCACTTTCCATTTTCTGTTTTTTGCTTTCCATTGTTTACTGTCTGCATTTTCTGCACGCTGCCTTAGTTTTTTTCGAGTTCCTTTAATTATTCAATTTCTTTAGTAATGATAATTAGTTTGTGCCTGAGGAATATTTTGGAGTTTTCTCCAACACATGAAACTATTAGCACTTAAAGACATGTATTGTGTCCTTTAAGTAAATAGTATTCATCTCTCACCAGATGGAGTACTTTTTGTTGAATTTTCTATCACGGAACAGTACATTATATATACATATATATATATGTGTGTATGTGTGTGTTGTATATAACCTTCTGTCTGTATTTATTCATGTGTATATATACATATTTCTTTTCTATATAATCATTTGTGTGTGTGTGTATGTATGTATATATATATTTTATCTGTATATATATATTTATGCGTATATATGTATTCTGTATTTATTTGTGCAGTCCATCAACCATGGCCCCTTTGATGGATGGATGCCTAGCAGGACATAGCTCAATGCGAGATGACCCAGAAGCAATGGACACATCTTCTGTTGCCCTCACTCTACCAAAACGGTCTCGATCACCAGCGATAGCAGCCAGCAGCAGGGTAGACAACCCATGCCCTCCACTCGACAGTCGAGGCCCTCGTCCCAATTACCGGCGGCACTGACATTCATTCAATATAGGAAACACTTTTACTACAAACTCGTTGTTGTTCTTCTTCTTTTCTCTCTTGCCTTTTTTTTGTTTTTTTTGTTTAATTCGATTCCTCTGACTCTTGAGATTTTTATTCATTTATATATACACCCACACGCACACATATGTATATATGCATGCGTATGTATGCATTCTCTCTCTCTCTCTCTGTATATATATATGTATGTGTGTGTGTGTGTGTGTGTGTGTATCTATGTATATATGTAGTGAGTGGAGGAACATATCACAAAACATATCACACAATGCTTCATATTATATCTATTGCTGCTCCCTTGAGAGAGATATGATATGACATGATGGATTTCCCCGTTGGCTTTCACATATGAGTATCCAACAACCTACATTTTCTTTGTCAGTCATAATACTTATGTCAAATGTCACATTTGTGCCCCACCAAAGAATTGCAAAAAAGTTTGCAGATGTGGCAAATACTAAGATTATGGGTCAGTGCAGGCAGGATATTTGCAGCCACTTTTCCTTTGCCTTGCATTCCTTCGTCTGTTTATGCTCGTTGAAGCAAAGTCTCTTATACAATTTTCACATGACAATCTCCATTTCTTTTTTACTCTACAGCTGTGTCCTCAAAGGCGTTGTGAGTTATCTCCACAACTGAGAAGTTACTCTTCAGCTTCTCCTTATATCTGAGCCATGGTCGACCAACATTCTGTGCCACTATCTCAGCTGGCTGTAAATGAAAACCTTGGGTATTCTTTCGTCATTCATTTTGAGGATATGCCCAGCCCAGCACAATTGCGAATGCTTAAGGAAGCTCTCGATTCTACCAATCTTACACTTGCTAAACAAATCAACATTATATATCTCTATACATCTGCCAACACCTTACAAGCAACAACATGCCAATTCAAACCGAACATATTTAGTGAGGTATCTTCTTTAAAACAAGACACCTGATAAGATGCATCTGCGCCAGGGGATGCAACACAACCGGTTGTAAAGTATGTTACTTCTGTGGTGATTCAGGTCAGAGTCTATAGTCTGAGGGAAAGAAGAAAAGGGGAAAAAATGATCCACAGCAACCATTAACACCACTGCAACCACAATAACAACAGACACCACAAGAAGGGCAGCAACAGAGACAATTGGACATAACAACATTCACAAAAACCACAACAGCCCCGGCAGCAGCTGCAGCTACAACATCGACTGGAATGGAAACAACTGCAGAATGTCAGGCAGAATGCACAGCAGCAGCAGCAACAGGGAACCCCCCCCCACCAAAAATAATGACAACACTGTTAACAGCGCCAACAGTAAAACAAATACCTGCAGAAGAAATACCCGTCCCCTATTCAGCTAAGGAAAATGAGAGAAATAAGGAGGGACAGGCATGTGAAAGAGTCACAGGGAAGGAAGGAAAAGGGAAGAGCAGAAATGATAACCAGAAAAGAAAAACGTCCAAGAAAATGGAGGAGGGAAGGTGCAGTAAGAATAGCACACCATGCATACACACACACACACACACACACACACACACACACAGAGGCAACAATAACATCATCCCCACCACTACCACCACCACATCTACAACCATCGCAAACACAACATAGCCTCCATACACAACAGACGCACTTCACTCCACCAAATGACCATAAACCAGACATTATGAATCTCATGGCTATAAGTACAAAAAGTAATGAATTAATAGAACACATCCAATTATGTCAGACACGCTTGGAGGACTTCCTTGGGATTTCTCGCCCCTTAGAGTTAGTGGGCAACTGGTATGCCGAGGTGCAACATGGCCCTAAAACTACAATTTGGTGTTTGATGGGTTGGGATGAGTGCTTGTTACACGATTCCAAGCAGATTTGTGCGGAATTTCAGCGGCACTTTGCTGAACTATACGAGGCGCACAGTGGTTCGGAGGCTGGGGTGAACTCCACCTCCTACCTCGATGGACTGCTGCAGCTCTTGGCCAAGGATGTGGAATTATGCGAAATTCCAATAACAGCGGAAGATATACGAGAGATGCACTGGAGACTTGCAGGAAGGAGAAGTCTCCGGGATTGGATGGTTTTCCCTTCGAAATTTATATTCATATGCTCGACTTGTCTGGTGAGATTTTGCAAGATGTCTAACGCAACAGGCAGCAGAACTGTGAGCCAAGGTGTGGTGATGCCATTGAGGAAGGATCCGAACAAGGGGGACATTGTTGATAACTTTCGGCCTGTAACTCTGCTAACAAGCCTATCGGGTATATGTGTGTGTTGTGTGTGTGTGTGTGTGTGTGTGTGTGTGTGTTTATCTCCTCCCCTCACCAGCGCTTGACAACCGATGTCTCTATGTTTACGTCTATGTCACTTAGTAGTTCGGCAAAGACGACCGATAGGTTAAGTACAAGGCTTAATAAGTCCTGGTGTCGATGTTTTTGATTAAATGAACCCTTCAAGGCGGTGCTCCAGCGTGGCCTCAGTCAAAATGACTTAAGTACAAAAATAAAGAATATCCATACAATACATAGGAGACTTTAAAATGTCGTGTCCACCCGTTGTTTTGGGTATGTCCCTAGTCGTGTGCGTTGAGGGCACCTTCACCACATACGGTTACCAGGTGTCGTCCGCAGCGACTGCGCTTTAGTCGCAGGGTCTACGTAAGGAATTCCTCGGTGCACGTTCAGTATGTCTTAAAGAATTGATAGGGAAGGCAGAGTGTGCTGGAAGCTATCTTTAGCACCATTATCGTTTCGGCTTGCCTTTGCACTTCTCCCATGTGGCTGGGGAACCACAGAATGCAATCGAATGCACCCCACAATGGATTTGTGAGCGACTATAAACGTAACACATCATAACCAACACCATCTTGCCCACACAACAGCGAAATGTACATATTATAATACCGAAGCGTATTATGGAGAGAGGAGAGAGATGATACATTGATAGATAGATAGAGAGAGAGGAGGAGAGAGAGAGAGAGAGACAGACAGTCAATATATAGACTGTAAGAGAGGTAGATAGAAAGAGAAAAGAGGAGAGAGAGGAGAAACAAGCACACAAATGCAGACAGAGAAGATAGATAGATAGATAGATAGATAGATAGATAGATAGATAGATAGATAGACAGATAGAAAAACAGACAGACATACACATAGTCTGAGAGATAGATTCCGTATATACACCAGTCTCTCTGCTTTATATTTCTCTCTCTATATATGTATATAGATATTCATACACATCCACATATACATACATACATACATATAATATTAGATAGATTCCGTGTATGTATCTCTCTATGTGTATATATATATATTCATACTCATCCGATTATACATACACACACACACACACACACCCACACACATATATACATATATATACATCTATGCATACATTTTCCCGCCTTTTTCTCCACGTTTTTTGTCATTCAAATTAGTGTTGCTAAGCTAGAAACAATTGAACGGGAAGCGGCAGAAGTTATAGAGAGACTCCAGACTGGGCAGTTTGTATGATACCAGACCCGAAATATCACCAGATACCCTTAAGCATGGATTGTCACTGATGGATTTACCCGTCGTCTTTTCTACGTGTGTGCAAGAAGTCTACGTATAATAATGTATAATTATATGTATATATATTTGAGTTTATATATGAATATGTATGTATGTATAATATTGTGCTTTCCTGTGGGTATAGTAATGATGTATATTTATATTCCTATATAATGTATCGGCAATCCTATACAATAGAGTCGGAAATTATCCAACCTCAAATATTCCAACATCTTTTGATATTTCTTTTTTAAACTTGTACATATACATGAATAATGTATACACAAACACACATACATATAAATATATATATACACACCTACATTTCTACAGTTATATATATATATATTATATATATATATATATATATATATATACATCCTGTGGCATAACTACAGATGAACACCCCATCGACTTTGTTTCCTCATAACTTCCAGGAAAATGGATATTTTTAATGGAACTTCCACTTTCATTTCCTAACAGAAAAGGATGCTCTCAAAAGAAATCCTCTTTTACAAAGCTCTTATTTAAATCCCTGTGGATATATCCCAGCAAGAATCTCTCAGGCTCTCCAATATTTTACAATTATATAAAGAGAAAGAATCGGGGGCCAGGAAGTGGGGCTAAAAATAATCAGAGATTTTTTAAATATTCTTTTTATTTTTTTATAACATAAATGTGTTTCTGAGGGAAAAAATGATAAAAAAAAGAAGACAAGGAGGGTGGTGTGTTAGAAACAACAGCCAAATCTCCCTTAAATCACACATTTTTTCCCTCGAACCCTTACAAAACATTTTGCCAACAAATTTCTTTGTAATCGTAATCTGCATCGTTTGAAAGTTATTTCTACCAAATTTCATTCAAAAATACCCATTTTTATACAAAAATACCTTTATACACATGTATATACCTACATATACACACATGTCTTTGCTATGTTTTTTAAACACATAAAACTCATAGATGCGTACTTTTATAATATTTTACACTTAAACCGCCGCAGGACAATATTTTTAGAGTTGCTTCTTAAAGTGTCCTTCACTTTTTTTATGAACCCACAACAACAACAACAACCCTACGAGGACGAAAGGCAATGTTTGTGCGTGTGTGCAGTTGGAATGTCACTGCAACAACAACAACAATCTATTCTTTTTAAACGTTAAAAACTGTCAGATGCAGACTGCACACACGCACACACGACACTGATGACGACGATGATGATGATGACGACGACGATGATGATGATGATGGTGATGGTGATGATGATGGTGATGATGATGATGACGACGACGATGATGATGATGATGATGGTGATGATGATGATGATGGTGATGATGATGATGACGACGACGATGCTGATGATGATGGTGATGATGACGACGATATGATGATGATGATGATGATGACGACGACGATGCTGATGATGATGACGATGATGACGATGATGATGACGACGACGATGATGGTGATGGTGATGGTGATGATGATGATGATGACGACGACGACCACAACGGCGGAGACGACGACGACCACCACGACCACGATGGCGGAGACGGCCACGACGACGACGGCGGAGATGGCGGCGGTGGTCGTCTGCCTTTTAATAGAGAATCAATGATTATGAAAGTCTCTGCTTTCGGACCAGACATTCCTATACATAGATGCATGCGTATATATATATATATATACATATATATACATGCGTATATACACACACACAAACATACATATCTATAGCCTTTTTTCTATACATACATGCCTAAATATGTGTGTATATATATAAACACATGTATATATACTGTATATAAATATACACACACACACACAAAGAGAGAGTGTTGAGGAATGTTACAACAATAAGTGTGTAGAATGCAATGTATGCGATGCAGGTTCGATTCCCGGGCGAAGCCATTTACAAGAAGAAGAAGAAGAAGAAGAAGAAGAAGATTGAAGTTTAATATTTCTGGAAATATTTATTTGTCAAAATAAAAGAAAGCAAAAGATTGAGGTCCAGGAATAATTCCAAAAACCATCAAAGAATTGTCTGAAACATCCAAACCAAGAACTTCAAAGACTTCATTATCATCCCCTCTGAGGAGTAAATATTTTGGATTATCTTTTAATCCCCGGATTTCATCATCTTCAGATGTTTCCTCTTCAATATGTCCAGGTATTTCGTAAATATTGTTTATTGTATCTGTTATATAAACACATTCACCAATTATGGTCAGACGAGGTCTTGGATTATAATATTCCGGATCAATAAATATTCCTTCTATTCTTATCCTCCTCACCAAAGACTTTTCCCTGAACCATTCCACAAAACAAAAAACTTCCCAATCTCCAAACTTCTCCTTCATCTCCCTCCTCACAACAACAACATCACCAAAAGATGTGACTCCCACACCATCCAACACCCCTTCATCTCCCTCAAACATTCCCCATCTCCTCATCTCCCCATGACACACTTCATCTTTACATTTCCCATCTTTGATATCAACCACATCCACATAATAACGGTCAAAGATGTAGGGGTCTTTGCAATAATAGTAATCCTTGTTGTTTCTCCATATTCTTTGGTATTTCTTGTGTCTCTCTTCTTGAGTTATGTCTCTAATATCGTGACCACCACACACGAGTTGATTGTCGTTGTATTTATAAATCCTGTTGTAGTATTTCTCAGTTCTGATGGTTTTTAAACGACGGAGATCCCTGTTGAAGACCCTCATTTCTCTCCCAAAGGCGACAATGAAACATTCCTCTGTCCACCGACATATGTCCAGTGGTGTTCGTTGTTGTTGTTCATGTTGAAGTATGTCCACTGTTGTTGTTGTTGTTGTTCTGATTAATGTGACACTTTCTCGAAACATCAACACACTCACATTCTCATCTAACTTAATTAGTTTACTGTTCCGGTCCCTAATGTCCCTGAAATCATAATCAACAGGTTCCTCGAATGCAGGAATGGAAAAAGGGACCATTGCTGTCCTATATGGAAGTCTCCTCACTGATATTTCATCAATTCCTAATTATTAATCTCCGCTATGTAATTACCACATCTCACCTTAATCTACCTTTACCATTATTTCACCTGATTTACCTCTTCTTCTTCTTCTCCTCCATCTCCTCCTCTGTATTCCAATTTATTAATTAATTCATTACTGAATATTTCCTTGTTCGTTTCAGATGTAATGGAAGGGAAACGAAGACCAGAATCAAGATTCAATAACGACACAGATTCCAGAATGTTCACTTGGTCCCCATCAATCTTTATGCAATGACATTCAATCAATTCATTATGTACACACCAGTAAATACCCGCCACTTTTCTCCATATAACACCATAAGGGATGAGACTCGAGCAAACTTGAGATGTCTGCAAATCTTCTCCATTCAGTTGAAATATTTCTTTCCTTTTAGGAACCGTGGCCATTATGTGTGATTCTTGTGTAAAACACACACCACCAACTAAACTTGCAACATTTCTGTGACGTAGCAACTGGCCGTCTTCATCGAATATTTTAACATTTCCATTATTGGCTTTTTCACACACAACTGTCTTTCCTTCCTCAGAGACATCAAAATCTTTTACTTGAACAGGACATTCGTCTGTTTGTAAACGAGCAACCGGGAAGCTGTCTCGATTCACCATAAACAACCCTTCAACATACAATTCATTCGTTCCCCTCATGCGGCTTCCAACAAACCTTGGTCCTTTACAGTCCATACTGGAGAATTCTACTTCATCTTTATAAATCCTTTTATTTAAAAATATTCTCTCGTATTCCCCATTCTGGGTCAAACACAAAATGTTTCGATATCCAGATGAACTAAAACATTTCTCCCACTCACCATAAATGTACAAAAAACTGTCATCAATTGTCATCCTGCCATAATTAGAATACTCCATGTAGTGTCTGACTGAATGTAAATATTGACCACCACTGTTGAAGAAAATGATGAATCTGAAGTTTAAGACAATGATGACATCTTCATCAGTAACTTTAATATCCTGGATTATATCAGAATAATCTCCATCTTCTCTTCTCCTTATTAATGGTTCAGGTATGTCTATTTTTTTTATTTCCTTCACACTCGAATGTATTTCATCAATATCAACAAAATGCAAATGTCTTCCATCTCTCACTTCACTCAAAACCAGTTGATTGTTTGATAAAGAAGCCACACATTCATAATTATTTCTCGTTTTGTAATTTACCAACGACAATGGAAATTCCACTTTTAATGTCAACAGTGGGTATTTATTATTAGAAAGATCCCAACTCGTAATGACCAGTGTGTTTGACTGCCATCGACACATTTTAATACTATGATAAAAATTCACTTTGATTGAATCCAAAAGGTGACCATCCAATGTGAATATCTTAATGTTTCCATTATTCCTGTCAAATCCTGCAATCAGATTATTTTCAGTAAGAACCAAACTTTTAATCCACGCTGGTTCTTTGTCTCCCAAATGTTTAGGGAGAGGAATATGTCTGGCTTTATCAGAAACTGTGAGGTCCTGTAGATATAAAGTGGAAGACAACATTTCACTGAGAGAAATGTGTCTGGAAAATACATCCACCAGGTCGATATAATAATTAAGTTGATTATTAGTAACGAGATCATTAACCAACAAATTCTGATCGTTTATGGCAAACATACGGCTTCTGTCTATCAGATAAACAGACGTTTGGTCAATAGATCCACCTTGGAGACTGAGGATGTTTCACTTGGGACATTAAAACACTGGGGACCATCTGTTTTACTAACATAACGATATCTAGTTTTACCACCATGAAGACGACGACGATGATGACCACCACCACGAAGCGGACGATGATGACCATCACCAGGAGAGGACGACGATGACCACCACAACGAAAGAGCGTGAAGAAAGCTTTATTTTAGACTTAATACTACCATCTCTACTACTAATACTACCATCATTACTACTAATACTACCATCTCTACTACTATACTACCATCACCACTACTAATACTACCATCACTTCCACCACTCTGACGACGTGCACTGCCATGACCACCACCACCTATTCTAGTGTTGTACTGAAAAGCTTTTCCCCTAGTAACAATTAATAGCTTTTCTGTTTCCTTGTCTACTGATAATGATTTCACAAACACAGGGATATTAATTGTCTTAATTACTTCTTCAACTTGATTATAATAATTGATGGCTAAAATGTCTAAATGTGATGGTTTATCACAATAACAAACAATTTCACATTCACCCATCTTACACACCCGTACATAAGGCTGCCTTAATGATACACTTCTCACTCTCTTTGATAGGTTTCCGATGACCCTTAATTGTTTCTGTAGGGGTAATGTGACCCCTATATGATTAGAATCCCATCGACATATATCTGTGGCTGTAGACGGCAGAGATAATCTGGACACAATGTCTCCTTCCTCAGAAATGTACAACAAGCAATCATGCTTGATGTCAGACACCACCAACTGTCCATTGGACAGATTACATATTTCGCCAATGACAAGTTTTTGGTCATTCTCCTTTTCTTTGAGTCGTAGATTTAGATTTCTGATATAAGGATTTTTAATGGGTAAAAGACAGCCAGACGACCGGTCTTGATACTTGTAAAGAAGAACCCTGTTGAGTTGAGTGTCCGGGACATAAAGAGTTCCTTGGAAAACAGCAATGTGAGGGTGAACAGGGAAAGGCAGTTCCCACTGCCATTTCATTTGTCCATATAGATCGTAACATCTGAGAATAGAGTTTCTCCTGAAGAGGACATAGAAATAAACATTATCAGAGTAGATGTGATGAGGGTGGCCATAGAATGGAAGGTATTTTTGAAAAAGTTCTTCACCACATGTGGAATAAAATACCATTTTATTTTCGTTTCCATCTACGACTACAAAATTAATTGGAGTTGCAGCAATGCTGACATTATGATGTCCCAGAGAAATTCTTTCTGCAATGTCAACTTTATCTTCGTTGATCAAGAGGATATGGACCTCGCTTTTGTTTTCATTGGTGGTCACAGCTACATACTTATTTGATACAATATGACATATTTTCATGTAACCAGTTTGCACCTTTATTAAAGGGCCTTTTCTTAGTTCAGGACAGGTGATATCCTGAAATCCTTTCATTTCACAATAAAATACCAGGAATCTGTTTGCGTTTATTCTACAACAGAAAGAAGGAAGCTCAAGGAAAACTGAATTATTTTGGTTAATTATTTCCCCGTTATCAGTGAATAATTTAGCTTCTTGTTTTTGTAAATTATTAATATAGAAGATGTAGACATAGGTAGAATATTGTAATGTTGTTGCAATCCTCAATATAAATATAGTTGTTCAATGTTGGGGTCCATAGCTGGGGGTTATGTGACTGCCTGGGCCAAAAGTCTTCATTTGTTCCAATGATATGAAGGACATCAAAATAATCGGTTACAAAAATGTTTTCTTTGCCAACAGAAATATGGCGGCATTTCATGCCAATTTCTCTTGTTGTCACAGCACCTGTACCTGATATCCGATAAATAATATGTCCCTGAAGGACATAAAAATGGTTTTGGTACACAGAGATGTGGCTTGGAATGTCCAGGGAATTTGTATCCACCTCAAATAACTGCTGACCATCCACATTGTAACAGGTAACCCTGTTAATATTGGAAAAGGATACTAAGAGTTTATTTTGTGCTCCTACAGCAATATCTGAAGGGGTTTCTTTCGTTATGAATTCGTATTTTATTCTATTCTCTTCCCAGTCAATGACGTATATGGTCCGACCAAACATTTCTACACCTATAAGCGTAGAATGTTCCAAATAAGAAACCAAGATTAATCCTAGCTGAATTCTTTTGATTCTCAAACTTAAAGGGTTGATAATAAGAATCATTTTTCGGAAGGGCAGGGTGGCGAGGACTGTGTCTTCACTGATTCTGGTAAAATCAGTGACAGAAGATGAGCAACGAACATCGTTTCTGTTGCCGTCTCTTGTTATACAACATATTGTCATAAAGTGGCGGGAATATGTTACAATACCCCCTTGTATGACAACAATATTGGATATTGGGTTGCTTAAGTCTTCACCAGATTCCTCAATCTCTACTTCTCTGGTCACAACTGGCCGAAGAGGACGAAATTTGTGGTTACTTTTGGTGGTTCAATGGTCTTGTGGTTGTATGGGTTACAGGTGACATAAATGTCAAAGAGTCTTTGTTGAAACCAATCAAGGTTTAGGTGAACAAAATCATTATTTTGTTTTGCAAATTCCAGAAATCTTGGCATTTTACGTTTGATATTACGTAAAATTCGAGATCCATTTAAACCCAGAGAGTCCATGTGATTACATTTATCCTTTACATAATCTATAAACGTATTGATGTGGTCTGTTTTGATTAGTGTTCGGTAACATGTCACAATATGAAGAAAACTTGGTAACATGGACTTTTCCTGTTCTTTAGATTTCTTTGTGTCTTTTCTTTCCTGTTCTTCTGTTTTCTTTGTGTTTTGTGTGTGTAATATTTGGGTAAGAATTGGTGTAGTTTCCTTATAAATTGCTGTTGTATCACAGACTGTGGCAGGAATGAGAGCCAACATTTTGTTTTCTTCATTAATCTTCTCCATTTTATGAATATAGAATTATTATCTTTTTCTGTTAAATATATTCTTTTCTGTGGATTTTGTTTTCTTCCTTTCGAATACAATTTATCTCTTCAAAATTCACTAATTTTTACGTGAAAGCTGAAATAAAATGAAAGCTTTATTAGTTTTGTGAAAAGCTTTTGATAAAATAATATTTACTTGATTCATTCAAAGAATTTCAAGGAAAACACACATTTCATTAAATATATTAAACAAATTGTTTATTTGACAGTGAAGTTAAACATTTAAACTGTTTCCAATGGAATAATCATTAGAAATAAAACTTGAAGATATAAATACACCATTATCTTTATTGACTGAATATAAGTGATGGTGAAAAGTTTTGTAGTAAGAAGGAATATAAATATTTTGTTGAGGTTATTTCTACAGATATTATCGGTAGAAATTATAGCCAGGACTGATTTCCTGCTACAACATTTCATATCGAAATGTCAGACGGAAACAAACAATGAGATCAAAGAGAAAAACATCTGTTTTTAGTTCTCATTGTGTATCTCATTGTTTGTTTACATCTGACATCTCGATAGGAAAGGCTTTAGCAAAAAATCAGAGCCAACTATAATTTCTATGGAATATCAATAGAATAATGTGAAAAACACTGCTAACAAAGTAGAATGTGGTGTTGACTTCTAAAACGATTTAATATATTTTACAGGAATTTATGGTTGCATAATGAAATACCACGTCCCTACAAATCAGGAATATAAGTATTATTAATAATTATATGCACTGGAAATGATGTGACAGTCATGGTTGGCTTGGTTTCCATCATATTTACCTGGATTCACAGATACCAATAAAGCTGGAGATGAAACTGTTCTTAACCTGACAAATGCTGTAAATCTCTCGACATTTCAATATAATCCACACAATTATCATACACAACATTGATTAACTCGGAAAGCTTATCCAAAGATGGGCTTTCATATAATCACACTGATAGACAGCATATTGAGAGGATCGTTATATTTGCTGATTGAGATATAAAGATTGGTTAATGAATAAGCCCAATTAATGAAAGTAGGTCACTTAATTATCTTTAATATAAGGGACAATGTTTTGGGTAGCAATGAGAAAGATGTGTTTGTATGAAAAAGGGGTTTGGCAGGTGAAGTGTGTTTTGTTTGTGTTAGGTGAGGAGTTATAACTTGGTGTAGTTTATTATGAAGTATTGGGGGTTTAATGAGGTGGATTAGGAAATATTGGTGGGGTGTTTAATGACATTCTGGTGACCCATCCTCATCAGAATGATCCTCCACCGCCTCCTTGGTCTATGAAATAATGACTGTTACTCTATTGACCCCAGGAGGAATGAAAAATAAAAGAGACCTTCTTCAGGATACACATACATATAATGTATATATGATAGAATGAATGTGTATAATATATACACAAGGATGCACATATGATTATATTATACATCCATATGTCTGTATGTATGTATGATGATCATCATTTTACCCCCATTTTCATGCTGGAATGGGTTGGATGTTCAAAGAATATCTTGCCTGAAGTTACATTTTCTGGTTATCTTTCACAGCTGGATGCTCTTCCTGACACCAACCACTGCCAATGTGCACTGGGTGCATCTTATGGCACCATCACTAGAGGCGATCGCCATGTCCTTGACAAAACTAAAGGTTCCCCTCAATCTCTGGGTTGCATATACCTTGGGATGTGTGAGAGATCTAGGGTAATAAATATTGAAAAAGAGTGGCTGAGTGTTGGGGAGAGACTCAGGTAGGCAGTAACATCCCTAGTTCATTGGAAGAATGGTGAGAGAAGAGATTACTGCCAATCTTTGTCACAGCAGTAAGATAGTAGATAGAGTAAAAGAAGAAGAGAGAGTGATTGAGAGATGAAAGATAGAGGTAGGGGTGATAGGGCGTGACAGTAGGGACTCAAGGTCCGAGAGTTGACATTCATCAAACTGGATTTTGGAGGTCTGGGAATATACCTCCAAAGAACCAGTTTGATAAATGCTATTAAACGAAACTTTTGGATCTTGGGTCACTTTGTTACTTCTGCTAAATATTTATAATATATATCAAAATCAAAATCCAAGTCGATCAACATCAATGGAATTGTAGTTGTGATACCAGTGCCGGTGGTATGTAAAAGAACCATCTGAACGTGACCGTTGCCAGCGCCGCCCGACTGGCCTTCGTGCTGGTAGCACATAAAAAGCACCATCCGATCATGGCCATTGCCAGCATCGCCTGGCCCCCGTGCCGGTGGCACATAAAAAGCACCCACTACACTCACGGAGTGGTTGGTGTTACGAAGGACATCCAGCTGTAGAAACTTTGCCAGATCAGACTGGGCCTGGTGCAGCCTTCAGGCCTCCCACACCCCATTTGAACCGTCCAACCCATGCTAGCGTGGAAAGCGGATGGTAAATGATGATGATGATATATATATATATATATGTATATATATACATATATATACCTTCACACACTCATGTACAAATATCTGTGTCTATGTATGTTTATAGCTATGAATCAATGAACGACAAAAGAACAAGAGTTACGTAGACACCTTCATTAGCTTCCAGCTGTTTCTGCTACAGGAAGCAGTGAACTCGAGCTGAGTGTGTGTGCGCGTAGGTGTCTGTGCATTTGTTTATGTTTGCAATCTCTTTTAAATTGCTCCAGGCAGAAACATCTGTCAACCAATCACCCCCACCTTGGAAGACATGGGAAATAAGAACTTTTGTTCTTGCAAAATGGTTTTGGGTGAGCAATAGAAAGGCTGTCTGTCTGTAAAACAAGGCTACAATAATATATTCACCTAACCCATGCTAGCATACAAAGTCAGATGTGCAATCAAACATAAGTAAACCCATGTTTATTCATTCATATACTCTTATGCATGCATAAACACACACACACACACGTGTATGTGTGCATCTGGTGTTAAGAAGATCATCCAGCTGTAGAAATCTTGCCAAATCTTTCATTGCAGCTCAGCAATGTCCTCTGGTTCACTGCTTCCTCGTCAACTGTCCTCCCCATGCCAGTTAGGGAAAATGGATGTCAAAACCTTTATAATGCATCAGATGATGTATTTTCTTTTCTGTATTTTCTTTCTCATAATTTTGTTTTGTTTCTTGCCAGGTTCTTGTGAGTCCCACTCAGTCAAGTCTATGACTACACTCGATGAGGGTCACCAATCCTCACCTGGCTTCAAGCAAGAGAATATTTTCCCAAGTTCTTCCAACATGAACAGCACAATGGTTGGATATGTTTTCTGGTGGAACACTGCAAACAAACGACTCTGTTTGTGTGACGTGACATTTGTTTATAATTTGCAGCAGATGTCAAGACAAGGAGACATGAGCAGACATACGCACACACACAAACACACACACACACACACACACACGCACACACACATGCACACACGCACACACACATACAAGTACAAATGTAGATACGCACACATGAATATACACACCCACATATATATACCATAGGATTTATCAGTTCCATGTACGAAACCCACTCACAAGGCTTGAGTCAACCTGGAACATTAGAAGAAGTTAATTCTTTAAGGTGCTGCAAAGTGGGACTGAACCTGAGACCACAAGGTTGTGAAGTGAATTTCTTAACCATACAGCCATGCCCCCATCTTTTTTTGGTGATATTTTGAAGATAGTAATAATAATAATAATCCTTTCTACTATAGGCACAAGGCCTGAAATTTTGGGTGTGGGGTCTAGTCGATTACATCAACCCCAGCACCAACTGTAGTGGGTGCTTTTACATGCCACTGGCACGGGACAGTCAGGGCAGTACTGGCAATGACCTCGCTCGAATCTTTTACACATGCCACGGTATAGGTGCCAGTAAGGCAATGCTGTAACGATCACACTCGAATGGTGTGTTTTACATGCCATTGGCATGGAGGCCAGATAGCCGCTCTGGCAACGATCATGCTCGGATGGTGCCCTTAACACCCTACTAGCACAGGGCTTGAGTGCCAGTAAGCCGACGCTGGTAACGATCACACTTGAATGGTGCCTTTTATGTGCCACTGGCAAAGAAGCCGGTTGGCCGCTCTGTCAGCGACCACTCGTATGGTGATCTTTGCACCCCGTTAGCACAGTAATTTAATTAATTAATTAATCAATTAATTAACAATTTTACCAAGTAGATCGGTAAGTTAAAATTACCTTTATAGGTAAAATTATCCATTTAATTATAATTAGGCTCGATTGTGTACATATTCAGTCATAGCACTTTGAAACTGTATAAAAATGGAAATATTATATGAAGAGAGAAGTGAGTAAAATTCAAATTACTTTAATCTCGAAACACGAATATAATTAATTCTGGTCATGTTGATTCATTGTCTTTCTCTTTGCCTTCGAAAAAAAGTATGTTTACCATCATGGAGATTCTTAGTAGTTAAAAGGAATTTTAACTCCCATTTCTAATTTCGGGATATGGTGAAGCAGTTAGCTGAACCCTAATTATCTCTCTATATAAAGTTGAAGTTGTCTGTGTATGGCAGGTTTGTTAGCCTTCAACTAACACTGTCTCCTCCGAGACCCTGCGGCGCAAGTTGACTAAAATTGAGAGTATAATAGAAGAAGGTTTGCTCTTCCTTCCGTAGAAGAGAAGAAATTCAAATTGGACCATGTTAACACCAAAAGTTATTTACATCAAAAAGGTGCTTTTTTTCTATGAAAATCCCTATTTTACGATATTTCTATTATAATAAAACTGATTTTAAATTTTTGCACAAGGCCAGCAATTTCAAGGAAAGGGGCGCCAGTACTCAGCTAGAACTTAATTTATCAATCCCAAAAGGATGAAAGGCGAAGTCAACCTTGGTGGAATTTGAACTCAGAATGTAAAGACGGTCAAAATTCTGCTTTGCATTCACATAATTCTGCCGGCTTGTCACAGTAATAATAATAATAATAATAATCCTTTCTTACTATATGAAGAAGGCCTGAAATTTCGGGTGAGGGGACTAGTTGATTACATCAGACCCAGCCCCTAACTGGTTTCTTTTATCAATCAGAAAAGGATGAGAGGCAAAGTCGACCTTGTGGAATTTGGTGGAATAAGTACCAGTTGCACAACTCCAGTGTGTAACTGGTACTTATTGAATTGACCCCAAAAGGAAGAAAGGCAAAGTCGACCTTGGTGGAATTTGAACTCAGAATGTAGCGGCAAACGAGTCATCATAATATTAATAATAAAAGAATGGTTCAAAATTTAGCACAAGGCCAGCAGTTCAGGGGAGCAGGTAAGTTGATTACAGCGACCCCAGAACTCGAAAGGTACTTATTTTATCGACCCTGAAAGAATGGAAGTTGACATCAGTAACATTTGAACTCAGAACGTAAAGACAACCAAAATGCTGCCAAGCATTTTGCCCAGCATGCTAATGTTCTGCCAGCTCACCACCTACATCATCATCATCATCATCATAAGAAACAATAACAACAACAACCATACTTTTCTATTTATATCCTTCATATGTCCCCTTTTACTTTCATCTCTCTCTCTCTCTCATCACTGTCTCCTTTTAAATATCACTTCAACATTTCATTTCCCTCTTTTACATAAACATATATATTATGTGTGTATATGTATATATATATATATATATAGTGAGGGCGCGGCTTAGTGGTTAGGGCATTTCGGCTCATGATCGTAAGGTTGTGAGTTCGATTCCCGGCGACGCGTTGTGTCCTTGAGCAAGACACTTTATTTCACGTTTCTCCAGTCCACTCAGCTGGCAAAAATGGTTGTACTTGTATTTCAAAGGGTCAGCCTTGTCACTCTCTGTGTCACGCTGATTATCCCCGAGAACTACGTTAAGGGTACACGTGTCTGTGGAATGCTCAGCCATTTGCACGTTAATTTCACGAGCAAGCTGTTCCATTGATCGTATCAGCTGGGACCCTCGTCGTCGTAACCGGCGGAGTCTTTAATAATATATATATATATATATATATATGTATATATATATATGTATATATAAATATATATATATATGTATATATATATATATATATATACATATGTATATATATAATATATATATATTGTGTATCATCATCATCATCATCGTTTAACGTCTACCTTCCATGCTAGCATGGGTTGGACGATTTTGACTGTGGGCTGGCAAACCAGATGGCTGCACCAGGCTCCAATCTTGATCTGGCAGAGTTTCTACAGCTGGATGCCCTTCCTAATGCCAACCACTCCGAGAGTGTAGTGGGTGCATTTTACATGCCAGTCAGGCGGTACTGGCAACGACCTCACTCAAATGCTGTCTTTTACGTGCCACTGACACGGAAGCCAGTTAACCACTCTGTCAACGATCACGCTTGGATGGTGCTCTTAGCACCCTACTAGCCCAGGCACAAGTAAGGCCATGTGTATATATATATATTCTTTTATTCTTGTACCTGCTTCAGTTATTTGAGTGTGGCCATGCTGGAGCACTGCCTTTAGTCAAACAAATCAACCTCAGGACTTATTCTTTCTAAGACCAATACTTATTCTATTGGTCTCTTTAGCCAAATTGCTAAGTTACAGGGATGTAAACATACCAATATTGGTTGCCAAGCTCTGTTGGTGGGAGAAGCAGAGACACATAAATATATCTGATGGGCTTCTTTCAGTTTCCGTCTAACAGATCCACTCACAAGGTTTTGATTTGACCAATGTGCCATGCAATGGGACTGAACCCAGAGCCATGTGGTTAGCAAGCATGCTTCTTACCACACAGCCACTCTTGTGCCCTTGCCCCACTGCTTCTAATTCTTGTCACTTCCCACATTACCACTCCCCCTTTACGTTGTCTCTCATAATATATATATATATATGTTGTGTATCATCATCATCATCGTTTAACGTCCGTTTTCCGCGCTAGCACGGTTTGGACGGTTCGACCGGGGTCTGGGGAGCCAGAGGCTGCCCCAGGCTCCAGTCTGATCTGGCAGTGTTTCTACAGCTGGATGCCCTTCCTAACGCCAGCCACTCCGCGAGTGTAGTGGGTGCTTTTTACGTGCCACCTGCACAGGTGCCAGAGGGGTCTGGCATCGGCCACGATCAGTTGGTGCTTTTTTTTTTTTTTTTTTTGTGCTACCAGCACAGAAGCCAGAGGAGGCTGCACTGGCAACGGCCACATTCGGATGGTGCTTTTTATGTGTCACCGGCACAGGTATCACAACTACTACTGTTTCCATTGATATTTGGTTCGATGTTCATGTACATGCACTTGACTCAACAGGTCTCCTCAAGCACATCGAGATGTTCCGGGATCCCACAATCGGTTGGTGCTTTTTATGTGCCACCGACACAGAAGCCAGTCGGGGCGGTGCTGGCATCGGCCACGTTTGGATGTTGCTTTTTATGTGCCACCGGCACAGAAGCCATTCGTGGCGGGGTTGGCATCGGTCTCGTTCGGATGGTGCTTTTTATGTGTCACCGGCACAGAAGGCAGTGGAGGCTGCACTGGCAACGGCCACGTTCGGATGGTGCTTTTTATGTGTCACCGGCACAGGTATCACAACTACTGTTTCCATTGATATTTGATTCGATGTTCATGTATATGCACTTGACTCGACAGGTCTCCTCAAGCACAGCGAGATGTTCCAGGATCCAAGGTACTTTGGATGGGCAGGGGGTATGCGGAACTGGTGCCAGGAGCATCCCGGGTCTTAGTAGTCACAGCACATCTCCAGAGGTCTCGGTCCTTGGCCATTGCCTCAGTGAGGCCCAACGCTCTGAGGTCATGCTTGACTATCCCATGTCTTCCTGGGTCTACCTCTCCCCCTGATTCCTTCAACTGTTCGGGAGTGGCACTTCTTCACACATCTCTCCTCATCCATCCGCAGTACATGACCATACCATCGCAAGCGTCGCTCTTGCACACCGCATCTGATGCTTCTTATGCCTAGCATTTCTCTCAGGGTGCTTACACTCTGTCGTGCATTCACACTGACATTACACATCCAGCGGATCATGCTAGCTTCATTTCTTTCAAGTCTACGCATGTCCTCTGCAGTCACGGCCCATGTTTCACTGCCGTGAAGCATGGCAGTTCGCACACATGCATCATACAATCTACCTTTCACTCTGAGTAGGAGACCCTTTGTCGCCAGTAGGGGTAGGAGCTTTCTAAACTTTGCCCAGGCTATTCGTATTCTAGTGGTGACACTCTCTGAGCATCCACCCCCACTACTAACTTGGTCACCCAGGTAGCGGAAACTATCAACTACTTCTAGTTTATCCCCCTGGAGTGTGATGGAATCTGTTTTTTGAGTGTCTGTGGTGTCTATTGTCCCTGTGCATCTGCCGCACATGAAAGCTATCTTATCAGTTAATTTCCCTTTGATGTTGCTGCACCTCTTATGCGTCCATAGCTTACACTGGGTGCATCTTATGGAGTTTCTACCTACACCTTTCCTACAGCTCGAGCAGGGCCACCTGCCCGATGGGGGGTGTGCTGAGTTCGCCTTTCTGCATACTATAACTTTGGTCTTCGCTACATTTACTCTAAGGCCCTTAGATTCTAACCCTTGTTTCCACATCCGAAATGTCTTTTTTAGTTCCGGTAGTGATTCTGCTATGAGGGCCAGGTCATCAGCATAGGGGAGCTCCC
>NW_021835903.1:0-7500 GCF_006345805.1 Octopus sinensis | reverse complement strand
TCATAAATACACACATATATATATAGATATGCTTATTTTTATATACGTATGTATATATATATATATATGTGTGTATATATATACACATACACACTCACATGTTTATATATACACATGTATGTATATATATATATATCTGTGTATATGTCTGTGTAACACAACTATGGTGTTACTGTTGGGAAACCGGCATTTCTTATGCTTGAAGAATTTTGGTATTGGTCTGGAATCCAACAGCCCAGAGCTCAGGTTGGGTTTCTCTGCAAATAATCTCCCAGGAACTAACTTATATGTATGTGTGCACATATGTATATGTATTCTCTTATTCCTTTACTTGTTTCAGTAATTTGAATGTGGTCATGCTGGAGCACCACCTTTAGTAGAAGAAATCGATCCGAGGACTTACTCTTTGTAAGCTTAGTAGTTTTTCTATTGGTCTTTTTTGCTGTACTACTAAGTTATAGGGGTGTAAACACACAACACTGGTTCTCAAACGATGGTGGGGGTCGACAGTCACAGATGCACAATCATATATATATATATATATATATATATATATATATATATATATATATATATAAATGAATGAGTATTTTTCCTTGTTAACAATTAACACAGAAAAAATACATAAACAGGTACCAGGAAGTAAAAGAATTTGAACAACACCCGTGTTTAACTCCATATCTATCTATCTATCTATCTATCTATCTATCTATCTATCTATCTATCTATCTATCTATCTATCTATCTATCTATCTATCTATCTACCTATCTATCTATCTATATATATATATATATATCTATATAAAACTGAAATGCGTTTTTACCGCTTGGATCGCTATCAATGCCACTACATCCCGTCCGATTCGCTCCAAAATTTACAGGGACATGTAGAATAAGGTGACGATGCGCGTGGGCTACCTTAGAAATCCCTATCTTCTTGGATCGCTTTCAATGCCACTACATCCCGTCCGATTCGCTCCAAAATATACAGGGACATGTAGAATGAGGTGACGATGCGCGTGGGCTACCTTAGAAATCCCTATCTTCTTGGATCGCTTTCAATGCCACTACATCCCGTCCGATTCGCTCCAAAATTACAGGACATGTAGAATGAGGTGACGATGCGCGTGGCTACCTTAGAAATCCCCATCTTCTTGGATCGCTTTCAATGCCACTACAATCCCGTCCGATTCGCTCCAACATTTACAGGACATGTAGAATGAGGGTGACGATGCGCGTGGGCTACCTTAGAAATCCCTATCTTAAAAGGGTGTGGTTGCTAGGGGCCATCTTCCTCACTCACCCTACTTCCTTCAGTACTCTCTCACTCCTCTTCATAACTTTCAGAAGTCCACTACGGTTATTTAAAGTATCTGTCACTATCGCTATTTCCTTTCTTTTTCACTGACACTGTTTCCTACCTTCCTATCACTTCGGCGACGTTCTTTGAAGTATATGTCTGTCACCAACAAACAACACACGAGCATGAGAACAAATATTATGAATCAGATATTCTTGCGTTCATTATATATGTGTGTGTGGGTGTGTGTGTGTGTGTGGTGTTCTATATATAAATATGTATATATAATGTATGTGTGTGTGTGTTTATATATAAATATGTATATATAATGTATGTGTGTGTGTGTGTGTGTGTTGTTATATATATATATATGTATATATAATGTATGTGTGTGTGTGTGTGTTCTATATATAAATATGTATATATAAGTATGTGTGTGTGTGTATGTGTTCTATATATAAATATGTATATATAATGTATGTGTGTGTGTGTGTGTGTTCTATATATAAATATGTATATATAATGTAGTGTGTGTGTTCTATATATAAATATGTATATATAATGTATATATACAAAGTGCATATATCTGTATTTATGTATATTAAACTTTTTCTTACTTTTATAGTTATATATATTTTTAACAAATTATAAATATAATTTAATAATTTTTATTTTCAATTTAAATAATTTAAAGTTTTCAATTTTATATTTTACTAGCAGTATCGCCGGCGTTGCTCGGGTTTGTAAGGGAATAACTATATAAGCATTTTTAGTGAGTTATAGCCAAAAAATAGCAAAAAATGCATTAAAAATGGAATAAAAAATGATGGTAATTTTTTTTTTAATCGTTGACTCATCGTAGACATTTTTAGAGAGTTACTTCCCTTATATAATAGCGAAAAATGCATTAAAATGGAATAAAAAATTATGGTAAATTTTTTTTTAATCGTTGACTCATAGTAGACATTTTTAGAGTGTTACTTCCTTTATATAATAGCGAAAAATGCATTAAAATGGAATAAAAAATGATGGTAATTTTTTTTTAATCGTTGACTCATCGTAGACATTTTTAGAGAGTTACTTCCCTTATATAATAGTGAAAAATGCATTAAAATGGAATAAAAAATGATGGTAATTTTTTTTTAAATCGTAGACTCATCGTAGACGCGCGCTAATACCCAGAAGGGCTAGATATGAATCATAACTATTAGATACCCGGTTTTGGTTACACTGCACCGCAAAATGTGGGAGTAGTTAGAAATCTAAATCGTAGGAGACAGGCACACAACCTTACTTTTATATATAAAGATTTGCGCAACAACTAAAACATTCGGTTGTGCAAATTGTTTGCACAGGAAACCTGCCCTGTGTGGCGGTTTTTGCCGTTTTTGTGGATCTGTTTCAGCTTTTTTAGCGATTTCTGTTTTGGCGACTTCAAGCCATGAAGTCGTTGTTCTAAAAGAACGCTGGTCTCCTTGACAACGCATTACGACATTGATTTCCTTACACTCCCTTCACCACAGCGTTCACGAGGGAGGGAAGAAGGGGGAGAAGCAACACAGGTGCAGGCGTGAGCGTGGACGCCAACTCCGCCGCCATCGACACACGAAAAAATATGCATTAAAATGGAATAAAAAATTATGTTAAATTATTTTTAAAATCGTAGACTCATCGTAGACGCGCGCTAATACCCAGACGGGCTCGATATGAATCACGACTATACGATACCTGAATTTGGTTAAACTGCACCGCAAAATGTGGAGTAGTTAGGAATCTAAATCGAAGGGGACAGACACTCACACAACTACAGTTTTATATATATAGATATATTTTCTATGTTATATTTTCTTTTTTTATGTTTTTGTTTTTGTTTTTCACTGTTTGATTTGCCTATTAGTGGTTTATCTCTAATTTAATTTATACAGATATATATCTCATTTGTATATATAATGCGTGCACACACACACATATATATATACACATATGTATATATATATATAATGTGTGCATTAGGAGTCGGTCGATTCAGCTGAAAATATGCACACCTATGTTAAAGGTGCTGACAAGTTTGCATGACAACTATTTTGTTCCTCAAATAAAGGCGTCACCTCTAGGACAAAAATTCCTCATCTTATAAAATGTGGCCCAGTAGACCCGAATGAAATCGGGTTATATTAACCAAAATGTGAAAAGGGGTCTAAATGGGGCTGGAAGGGGATTTAAATTTCAAGGAGCGGTGTTTAGGAATTCTCTGTTACATCAAGCTAAAAAATTTGCGCCATCCTTTTAATCGTCAATGTGTTGCCGTCCATGATAAAGAAGTTTTGAATGCTTGCCATGGTGAGTCTACTGTCGTGAGAAATAATCACTTCAAAACTTGGTGTTTACGAATTTTCTTTTACATCAAGTTCAAAATTTTACGCCAGCTGTTAAACTTTCACTACGTTGCTGTCCGTCGTTAACAAATGCCAGCCATGGTGACTCTACTATCCTCAGATTCTATCCCTTCAAACTTTGGTTTCCAATATTTTATTATTTTTATTCAGCTCGCAAGTTCGTCTGTCCCTTTTAAATGTTAGCGTTTTGCTGTCTGCCTTCAAGCAGACCTTTCCATTGCCACTGCCTCATATTTCTGATTGATCTTTCTAAATATTTTATTTCTCAACTTACTCAAGATCTTCTGTTGTTTAAAATGGGAGAGAGATAGATAATAGATAGAGAGTAGAGAAAGCGAGGGAGAGTCCGAGAGAAAAGAAAAGTAAGAGAGTGGGAAAGTGAGAGAGAAAGGAGAGAGAAACAATACGGAGGATCATCATCATCATCATCGTTTAACGTCCGTTTTCCGTGCTAGCACGGGTTGGGCAGTGCGACCGGGGTCTCGGAAGCCAGGAGACTGAACAGGCTCCAGTCTGATCTGGCAGTGTTTCTACAGGTGGATGACCTTCCTAACGCCAACCACTCTGTGAGTATAGTGGTTTTTTTCGTGCTGTCGGCACTGGGTGCCAGGGGGCTCGCAGTGGCAACGATCAGTTGGTGCTTTTTACGTGCCACCGGCACAGAAGCAAGTCAAGGCGGTGCTGCAATCGGCCACGTTCGGATGGTGCTTTTTACGTGCTGCTTGGATCGCTATCAATGCCACTACATCCCGTCCGATTCGCTCCAAAATTTACAGGGACATGTAGAATGAGGTGACGATTGTGGTTGGGCTACGTTAGAAAATCCCTATCTTAAAAAGTGTGGTTGCTAGGGGCCATCTTCCTCACTCACCATATTTCCTCCTTTCCCTCTTACTCCTCTTCATTTATAACTTTCAGAATGCCCACTACTGTATTAAGTATCTGTCACTATCGCTATTTCCTTCTTTTTCACTGACACTGTTTCCTAACTTCCTATCACTTCGGCGACGTTCTCTTAAGTATATGTCTGTCACCAACAAACAAAACACGAGCATGAGAACAAATATTATGAATCAGATATTCTTGCGTTCATTTATATATGTGTGTGTGTGTGTGTGTGTGTGTGTGTGTGTGGTGTTTCTATATATAAATATGTATATATAATGTATGTGTGTGTGTGTGTGTGTGTTCTATATATATATATAGTATATATAATGTATGTGTGTGGTGTGTGTTCTATATATAATATGTATATATAATGTTGTGTGTGTGTGTGTGTGTTCTATATATAAATATGTATATATAATGTATGTGTGTGTGGTCTGTGTGTGTGTTCTATATATAAATATGTATATATAATGTACGTGTGTGTGTGTTCTATATAAATATGTATATATAATGTATATATACAAAGTGCATATATCTGTATTTATGTATATTAAACTTTTTTTACTTTTTCATAGTATATATATTTTTTAACAAATTATAAATATAATTTAATAATTTTTATTTTCAATTTAAATAATTTAAATTTTTCAATTTTATATTTTACTAGCAGTATCGCCCGGCGTGCTCGGGTTTGTAAGGGAAATAACTATATAAGCATTTTTAGTGAGTTATAGCCAAAAAATAGCAAAAAATGCATTAAAAATGGAATAAAAAATGATGGTAATTTTTTTTTTAATCGTTGACTCATCGTAGACATTTTTAGAGAGTTACTTCCCTTATATAATAGTGAAAATGCATTAAAATGGAAATAAAAAATTATGGTAATTTTTTTTTAATCGTTGACTCATCGTAGACTTTTTAGAGTGTTACTTCCTTATATATAATAGCGAAAAAATGCATTAAAATGGAATAAAGAATGATGGTAATTTTTTTTAAATCGT
This sequence comes from Octopus sinensis, assembly GCF_006345805.1. NCBI lineage: Eukaryota > Metazoa > Mollusca > Cephalopoda > Octopoda > Octopodidae > Octopus > Octopus sinensis. The sequence goes on along the minus strand of NW_021835903.1, from coordinate 1,915 downwards.
AGACTAATACCCAGAAGGGCTCGATATGAATCACGGACTATAAGATACCCGGTTTTGGTTACACTGCACCGCAAAGTGTGGGAGTAGTTAGATATCTAAATCGTAGGAGACAGGCACACAACCTTACTTTTATATATAAGATTTCGCAACAACTAAAAACATTCGGTTGTGCAAATTGTTTGCACAGGAAACCTGCCCTGTGTGGTGGTTTTTGCCGTTTTTGTGGATCTGTTTCAGCTTTTTAGCGATTTCTGTTTGGCGACTTCAAGCCATGAAGTCGTTGTTCTAAAAGAACGCTGGTCTCCTTGACAACGCATTACGACATTGATTTCCTTACACTCCTTCCCCACAGCTTCACGAGGGAGGGAAGGGGGAGAAGCAACACAGGTGCAGGCGTGAGCGTGGACGCCAACTCCGCCGCCATCGACACACGAAAAAATATGCATTAAAATGGAATAAAAAAATAATGTTAAATTATTTTTAAAATCGTTGACTCATCGTAGACGCGCGCTAATACCCAGACGGGCTCGATATGAATCACGACTATAAGATACCCGAATTTGGTTAAACTGCACCGCAAAATGTGGGAGTAGTTAGGAATCTAAATCGAAGGGGACAGACACTCACACAACTACATTTTTATATATGTAGATATATTTTCTATGTTATATTTTCTATTTATGTTTTTGTTTTGGTTTTTCACTGTTTGATTTGCCTATTAGTGGTTTTATCTCTAATTTAATTTATACAGATATATATCTCATTTGTATACATTTGTATATATAATGCGTGCACACACACACACACACACACACACACACACATATATATATATATACACATATATATATAATGTGTGCATTACGTAATCGGTCGATTCAGCTGAAAATATGCACACCTATGTTAAAGGTGCTGACAAGTTTGCATGACAACTATTTTGTTCCTCAAATGAAAGGCGTCACCTCTAGGACAAAATTCTCATCTTATAAAATGTGGCCCCAGTAGACCCGAATGAAATCGGGTTATATTACCGAAATGTGAAAAGGGGTCTAAATGGGGCTGGAAGGGGATATTAAATTTCAAGGAGCGGGTGTTTAGGAATTCTCTGTTACATCAAGCTAAACAAATTGCGCCAGCCTTTAATCGTCAATGTGTTGCCGTCCATGATGAAGAAGTTTTGAATGCTTGCCATGGTAAGTCTACTGTCGTGAGAAAGAATCACTTCAAAACTTGGTGTTTACGAATTTTCTTTTACATCAAGTTCAAAATTTACGCCAGCCGTTTAACTGTCACTACGTTGCTGTCCGTCGTTAACAAATGCCAGCCATGGTGACTCTACTATCCTCAGATTCTATCCCTTCAAACTTTGGTTTCCAATATTTTTATTATTTTATTCAGCTCGCAAGTTCGTCTGTTGTTTATAAATGGGAGAGAGATAGATAAAGATAGAGAGTAAGAGAAAGCGGGGAGAGGTCCGAGAGAAAAAAAAGTAAGAGAGTGGGAAAGTGAGAGAGAAAGGAGAGAGAAACAAATACGGGAGAATCATCATCTCATCATCGTTTAACGTCCGTTTTCCGTGCTAGCACGGGTTGGGCAGTGTGACCGGGGTCTGGGAAGCCAGGAGGCTGCACCACGCTCCAGTCTGATCTGGCAGTGTTTCTACAGGTGGATGACCTTCCTAACGCCAACCACTCTGTGTAGTGTAGTGAGTGTTTTTTCGTGCAGCCGGCACTGGTGCCAGGGGGGCTCGCAGTGGCAACGATCGGATGGTGCTTTTACGTGCCACCGGCACAGAAGCAAGTCAAGGCGTGTCTGGGTGCTGCAATCGGCCACGTTCGGATGGTGCTTTACGTGCTGCTTGGATCGCTATCACATGCCAATACATCCGTCCGATTCGCTCCAAAATTTACAGGGA
>NW_021835902.1:25000-36984 GCF_006345805.1 Octopus sinensis | reverse complement strand
CGTATGATATTTACTGCTGTAATATGAAAGATATCTCCTTAATCAGATCTAACACATGAAACTAGATACTTGATATCTAAGATATAGCAACATGTGCAAAAGATTAGATACTCAGCGATTCAAATATTGTATAAGAGGCGTGTGGAGACCACTAAAACCCATTCAGTAGCCGCATTCACTGGCCGCAGACAAATTATCGAAACTATAAATGAATGAGAAGCCTTGTGTGTGTGTGTGTGTGTATGGGCAGTACATATACTAAAATTGGAACGATACAGAGAAGATAAGCATGGCCCCTACGCAAGGATGACACGCAAATTCGTGAAGCGTTCCATATTTTACTTGGTAAAGAAATAGTATGTATGCATGTATATGTAATGTATTTATTGAGCGAAAACACCTAAAGCTCCACGAGGCTCCGGCAGGGGGTGGTGGTGATCCCTGCTGTACTCTTTCGCCACAACTTTCTCTCACTCTTTCTTCCTGTTTCTGTTGTACCTGTATTTCAAAGGGCCGGCCTTGTCACTCTCTGTGTCACGCTGAATATCCCTGAGAACTACGTTAAGGGTGCACGTGTCTGTGGAGTGCTCAGCCACTTACACGTTAATTTCACGAGCAGGCTGTTCCGTTGGTCGGATCAACCGGAACCCTCATCGTCGTAACCGACGGAGTGCTTCCATGAAATGTATTATCAGGGCCTTCAGAGCACCGGATGAAGTGACCTGAGGTATTCATTTCAGCTTGTTTCTTTATGTTATGATGCCAAATCACGCTATGGTTAATTTTACTTGTATGGTTTTCTAGACTAGAGTCGGTGAACAAAGTGTCGGGTTAGTGCGAAGCTTTGGTGGAAACCTTACATGTTACAGCATCGGGTTTGCAACTTTGCCATATTTTCTACGCTTGAAATTCTGAGATCAAATAGCGCCCTGGCCTGCCTAGATGTAACCTGCTGGTTGGATGAATTAAGCATAGATAGAAGACAGACTGATAGATAGATAGATAGATAGATAGATAGATAGATAGATAGATAGATAGATAGATAGATAGATAATAGATAGATAGACAGATAGATAGACACAGATTGATAGACAGACAGATAGAAAATAGATAGATAGATGAATAGATAGATAGATAGATAGACAGACAGATAGATAGACAGACAAAGAAGGATAGATAGATAGATAGATAGATAGATAGATAGATAGATAGATAGAAGATAGATGATAGATAGATAGATAGATAGATAGATAGATATGTTTCTTTATAGCCACACAGGGCTGCACACAGATAGAACAAATTACAAGGTAGAGCTTTTTCTTTGAAGGTTTAAAAAAAAAAAAAAAAAAAAAAAGGAAGGTGGAGTTTCGAACAAAAGGGATCGTAAAAGGAGAGAAAGAGGACAAAAAAAAAGGGGGGGTTAAAAAAAAAAACAAAGGGGGGGGAGGAAAAAAAATGATCAATAGGGATCGTTATCACAGAAATGTCAATATGAAGTGTAAAGGGGAGGACAGGTTAGATTTACCCGTGGAAAGAAAGCCTACGGAAAAGACCACGGTAACCTCGGTCAATGAAGTCACATTATATTTCTTTTTTTTTTTTTTTTTTTTTTTTTTTGCAAATAAGCAACTCTCTGTTTTCGATTTCTGGGTTCATAGGACTATGCTCAAGGTGGCTTCGTCATTCATACGTGCCATTTTGCTACATTCACCCATCTTTTTTTAAAACATTCGCTAGACAAAACTTGCCTCTCTACTCTCACTTTCCTTTTCATTGGTACTTGAAGAAGTGATGAGAGATTGACCAGAGAGGAAGTGTTTGTCTCTAATCCTTTCAGACGCGTCCACCAGATACATTCTTTCGCCATAGCCACAAGGATGATGAAAATAGCTCTTCCTTCCCGTTTGAAGGAAGGAGGCGTGACAATATTGACGATAGACTCAGCTGATAAACCGACTCGTCCCACACGTGACAGCAGTTGTTCGACATAAGCCCACAGGTCGGAATTGTTGGACACTGAACGAGTGCGTGCAGAACGGTTTCGTCGCTCTGACCGCATCTCGGGCAGGTCGGCCCCGTGTTTCTCGAGCCGTGTCTGTAGAGCTTATCCCGAACGGGTAGCGCTTCTCGGTAGCACTGCCAGGCCAGGGATCTCTGGAAGTTGTCCATGGGCCCTGGCCCGAAAGTCGTCCCGAACAGGCGGTCATACTCCTCGTCGACGTCCAGGTTCGCCCCGAGCTCGTCGTCGTACCTCCCCTCCACTAACCCCTATAGAATGCTTTGGTTGTGTTGAAGTCACTTAAGGTCGACCCAGGACGGCAGAGTTTGCTTGAGAGCAACGCGACACTCGCGGTGCCATTCGCCCTTCCTCGGCTCTTTTTGATCCACGACTGCAGTTCGGTCATGGAGACGAGCTGCGGGAAAGCGTGCCTCACAAACGGCGACCACACCTGTTCACCGTCGTCTACATAGAGCCAGAGATGTCGCAGTCTCAGCGCGTGTCTGCGCATCATCAACCACGGCATGCCCAGCCCTCCTTTTAACGGGTTGACAGCAAATGGATCGTCTGACCATCGGGACGCATCCTTTCCACAAGAAGCGAAAGAGGATGCGTTGTAGTTTGGTGATGGTAGGGTCGGGACAAGGTACGACGGTCAGGCGGTAGTAGATGACGGACGTGATGTACGTGTTCGCCACCTCCGCTCGACCTTTTAGGGACAGTTTCCTCTCGGCCCATTGCCGGGCGAGATGTGACCACCCTACTCGTTATCTCGTTCCAGTTCTTCTCCACTTGGAGGTCCGGACCACCAGACCCCGAGCAACTCAACCGGGCCGTCGGTCCAGCGTCCCACGACGGAGGCGCTGGTGGACGGCATGGGCTTGCTTCTCCAGGTGCCTAGTCGCAAGCCCACTGACTTTTCCGGTTGATTTTCGCTCCTGTCACGCTTCGTAGTTTTTCAGTGTCTCGCCGACCAGCTCGATGTGCTCGTGGCTAGACACATGACGGTGACGGACGTCGTCCGCGTATGCAGACACGCTCGTCCCGCATCCCAATTCTCGCGGGATGCCCCTTAGAGTCGCCAGCTTCCGCAGTAGTGGCTCAAGAGTCAATACGTATAGAAGCGCCGAGAGGGGGCATCCCTGACGGACCGAACGTGCAATGTCGAAAGGTCTCGATAGATGTCCATTTACGCGAATTACCGAACGGATGCCTCTGTACAAGGCAGCTATCCAGCCGCGGAAGACGGGACCGAAACCAGCCGCTCTCAGGACTGCCTCCAAGTATCGATGGTCTACCCTATCAAAGGCTTTCGATTGATCCAAGTTGATCAGGGCCCCACCCATGCCAGGTTCGTTAACTACCCTGTCTATGATGTAGCGCATCAGATGGAGGTTGTCATGGATGGTCCGGCCTGGCACGGCGCATGTTTGCGCCTTGTCGACCAGTTTCTCCATGACAAGCGCCAACCTCTTGGCTAGCACCTTGGCCAAAATTTTCAAGTCTGCATTAAGCAGAGTGATGGGCCTAAAGTTATCTATTACATTTCCCTTGTTTAGATCTTTCTTCAGCAGTGTTACGGCTCCTCGGCTCACAAAACCAGGAATGCTCCCGTTTTGCTGCCAGTTGCAGTACACCGCCGCCAAGAGATCTCCAAACAAGTCTGGCATACAATTGTAAAGCTCGTAGGGTAGACCATCCAAACCCGGTGATTTGTCCCTCGAGCATTCTGCCATCGCTTCCCGCACTTCTGCCGCCGTGATGGCACCTTCGCAGCACCCTGCCTTTCTTGTCGAGAGTCGTGGTAGGCTATGTAGGTAGGCACTGAAGTCCACCCTACGTTAACCCTCTGTATTCTAATTCATTAGAACTATGATCAAGATTGGTTGTGTAAATGCGCGTGGCTTGGGTCCCCTGGAAACAAGGGTACCTCTTAAATGACATAAAGTCACATAAGTTAGAAATCATAGCCATAAGCGAGACCAACTCCACAATCCGCGGGCCCTAAAGACCATGTTTGGCGGACAGTTCAACATTTATTTTCCCCCCTGTCTGCCGAGAATGGGCGGGTAGTGGCACCGCGGTACTTTTTCACAAGAGTCTGGATCTCAAAGTAAGGACAATATTCGTAGACCCTGAGGGTAGACTGGTCGTCCTGGATGTCGACGGCAGCAATGGGTGCGCTTTTCGACTCGTATCAGTTTACGCACCGCCCTTAACAGGTCGGGCGGATTTCTTTCAACGTCTAGAAGTTTTCTTGGGAACGTCTCGTCCTTTACTCTTAGTGGGGGATTGGAAATGCTACCTTGGACACGCATGTAGACTACGTGGTAGAGATAGGAATAGACGGGGATGCAAATGCCTCAGAGACCTGCTCAGACGCTTTCAACTGTCTGACAGGTTCCGACTAGACCACCCGAAATGGCGCCAACGTGGACATGGAGCAACGCATCGGTCGTCGAGATCGTATCTAGATAGGATACTGTTTAGGACAGTAATAGAGATAGCATAGGATGTCCACAATTCCACATAGTCAGCTACACGGATCACAAACTTGTGACATGTACGCTAGACTTAGGTAAGACACTTAGGCAGGGTCCCGGATACTGGAAACTAAACGCGTCTTTCCCATCGAGACAAGTTTTCAGAGACCGGATTAGCACACTAGTAAAGAGGGCTTTGACGGGAGCCCATCAACAACAAATGGTGGTTTGCCCTCAAGAGCAGTAAAAGCAGAAGCGATTAGGTACAGCAAAGCACTAGCCATAGATAGAAATAGAGTAGAGGGTGAGCTAGTTAAGAAGCTAGAAGAGGCATTAGAAGCGCATCGCATCCGACGTTTTGGCGGCGAGGTTGGCCCTCGACCAACACTTCAACGCCAAACACGAAGGATGTGCTGTCAGAGCTAGGATGCGTGCTCTAAGGAACGAAGGTGTTGGAGCCGCGAGAAGGCCGGGTGGCAGAGGCGCAACAGGGCAACAAAGCACCATTCGGTCACTGGTAGATGAACAGGGGCGCGAATTGCTCGAGCCAAAGTAAATGTGTGAGGCCTTTCAGCAGCATTTTGCCCGACTGATAGATAGATAGATAGATAGATAGATGGGCAGACAGACAAGCAGACAGGCAGGCAGGCAAGCATGTGGGTGTGTGGGTGTTTGTGTGTATGTGTGTATGTGTAGGTTTGTGTGTGTATGTGTGTGTTTGTGTTTGTATGTATATGTGTGTATGTGTGTGGTTGTGTTTGTGTGTATGTGTGTATGTGTGGGTTTGTGTTAGTATGTGTGTGGTTGTGTTAGTGTGTATGTGTGTATATGCGTGTATGTGTGTGTTTGCGTTCGTGCGTGTATGAGTGTGTATGTGTTGAGGCTGACGGTTCAAGTGTTTGATCAGCTGCATTATCTTCTTTTGAATTTATGTGTAAGTCGTTGAGCTTGTCACGAATCCCTGGCCCCTTACCATAATTTTCGGGCAGAAATAAAATGATGCAATACGTGAAAACGCTGTCCCATTCGAATTACAGATACGATCAGCGCCCGAAAATGAAGTAATTCTCTACGTAAAACTCTGAGAAATAATTTATGGAGTGTTTCAACGTCAATGGAAAACGGGCATTAAATGATGACGATAATGATTATGATGATGATGGCGACGATGACGTCGTGTGTGCGCGCGTGCGACTGCGTACGTGTATGCACGCGAGTGTGTAAGATTATTGTTATGTTGCACGTTCGGATGTCTTCTACTCAACTCCTACTCTACTCTGCCAGTCTGAACTGCTAGACTTCTCTCTATACATCTACGTATTGGGCTAGTCCACTTCATCGTCTGGGGGCGTCTACACTACAATTATATATTCATGCATGCGTGCAGGTGTGTATTAATAGAAATAAGATATGATACACCACCGGTTCCCACTCTTTACGTTTTGAATTACTCTGCGTCCACACTGGTCCCGAGCTGTATTGGCCCAGTCTTTCCAATTGAAAGCATCGGTTGCATAGACAGGGGAGACTTTCTACATGATTTTGGAAGATCCTTCCCTTGACGTGTAACTTTACATTTTTCGGTATACCACCAACCCTGATCACTTTCATTTATGTAAAATGTACCTTCAAAAAGGAAGAGTGCAGCAGATCATGTAGTCCTTCCCATATAAAAATTGGAAGAGACATATAGTAAAAGTTTATTCTGTGGGTCTGGGGAAATGCACTTTTGCTATACTAAATAATTTCTATATAAAAAGACATTTGTACGATTTCTTTAAGTTAGCGTGTTAGTAGTGGTACATGATATAAATACGTTTATGTGTGTGTATCGGTGATTATATGACTACGTTTATATATATATATATATATATATATATATATATATATATATATATATTTATCATTCGTCATCAGTAAATGTTAAACAGGGTTACGAATGGAAATAAAGATTGAACAGTGTAATATATAACACTTCAAAAAATATATATTATTTCTAGATTTTAAATCAATATATTTTTTCCTTTGCAGAAATATATATGTAATACGTCTTATGTATGATATATCTTTTATACGCCTTAATATGATGTTTAAAAGATAAAAATCTATTTGCAGGAATAAAAGAAAAAAATATGTATAGGATTGTATTTGTATAGTCTGTGTTTGTATGGAATTGCCAATGAGATAAAAAAAAATCTATGGAATTTTTTTCATCAAAGAGACACGTTTATTTCCTGACAAAAAACTTGTAAAGTCCTAATTGAAGAAATTTCTAACTCCTACAAAGAGGTTGATATGATATTGCTTATTGAGTCTTCAAAGAGAGCCACGAAAGCAATGTTATTGTATAATATTTAGCTGTCTGTATGTCCTCTATCTACAGGCTATTCTGTGCTGATGTCTAAAACACGTGAATGTATAGAACGTTTGTTGAAACTGGAAATTATTATGAACACAATTGGTTGGTCCGTGCTAGTTTAATAGTCATGGTGTTCATATCTGGACTTCAAAGTATTTAACACACAATGCCTTTTATATCAGTTCAGCTGATATATCTACCGTCTTATACAGAATTAAACTGCCTAGCGGGAAAATATAAGTGTGCTAGAATCTAACAATGTTATTCTATTCTTCTTGTAAATCCACGGAAACCTCTTCTAATATAAAGATCTTTTACAGATACGAGAGGTGTTCATTAAAGATTTCCCCTGACCCACTTCCCTAGGACTGGGATAAACGAAACTTGGCATGGCATAATTATTAGTCTTTCTCTACATAGCCACTACCAATGGTGGCATCTCCCATCGCTTTATGCAGCTGTGAAGACCTCGTCTGTAGAAGTCAGTAGGATCCAAGAATTTGCCTCAGAAATAAGTTCATCATCATCCGAAAAGTGCTTCCCCTTCTAAAAAGACTTCGTGTTTGGTGAGAGGTGGAAGTCAGATGGTGTGAGGTCGGAAGAGTGAGGAGGATGAGTAAGGATTTCATAGCTGTAGGAGTGTGCTTTCATCTGAGCAGCATGCGCATTATGAACTTGGTGTCGTCTTGGAGGAGGCGGACTCATTTAGTCAGCATGTCACACCTCTCTGCTTTGATGGCGTCCCGCAATTTCTACAGTAGAGAAGCATAATATGCCCTGTTAACTGTGGTAGTCTTTGCCAAAATATTCATGATCACTACTCTGCACAGGTCCCAAAAGACTGTGAGCATCACCTTGCCTGCTGAGTGTTGGACACGAGCCTTCTTTGGAGGTGGTGAGTTATCATGCTTCCATTGTTTTGACTGGACTTTAGTCTCAGGATCATAATGATGGAGCTATGTTTCATCATGTGTGATAAGCCTGCCGAAAAAGGCCTTATTTTCTTGGCACCTTGCCAAAAGATCCTGGGAGCAATTGATTCGTTCCTGCTTCTGAAAAGATGTGAGCATCCGGGGAATCCATCGTGCAGACAACTTCGGCATGTGCAAATAGTCGTGAATGACTTTTTTCTACTGACCCTACACTTATCGTTACTTCTTGGGCTAGTTGGCGAATATTTATGCGGTGATCCCCCAAAACGGCGGCTTCCACTTAATGGATAATGCTGTCATCAATTGCGGAGTGTGGTCGTCTAGGAATAGGAGCAGTTTCCATCGATGTCCGACCACATTTTAACTGATGATTCCAGCACTTGGCTACGTCGTATGATGGTGCATTGACATTATAAACTTCTTTCATCTGATCGATAATCTCTTTTGGTGTACGACCTATCGAGTATAAGAACCTGATCACTGATCTGCATTCAACTGCCTCCATTATAACACCTTAGTCCACTTCAGCAGCTGTAAAAGACAAACGAATACTAGTAGAAAGCTGCGATTCACAATGTGACGTGTAGAGCCATGTATAATTATACCTGTGCAAGTTCCTGCAATAACCGGAAGTGGGTCAGGGAAAATTTTTAATAAACACCTCTTGTATTAGTGTCTATGAAACATTTTGCAAAAAAATACTGATGGAAGTGTAAGCGGATTGCGATGCTATTTATTTAAAATCTTTAAAGTGTACCATAATCAAAGCATATTCCTTGTAGAACCACAAATTATAAGAATGGTGGCACGTGAGAGACAATTAAGACAGAATGTCGGAAATTGAGTTAGAATCCAAACAGAAATGACAATGCTTCGCTAGAATTTTTTTTACATGGGAAAGAAAGAATCTAAATTACAAATGGTTAACTAAAAATTTGATTGATGTTTCTTAGAAACTTGAAAGCAGAATCTATAGAAAAATATTTGTTCAATATTGTGGCCTTGCATGTATTCTAAAGAAAACAACGGCAAGTATAATTGGGGTACGAGTAAATGTTTTAACGAAATCATTAATGGGAGAATGACTTCAAGTCCAATGATGGTACTTCATATGACATAAGTCTTAAAATGAGAACACTCGACAATCACGTAAAAATATACGAGAATGTCGGAATGGGAAACCGGCGCAAAAATAATTAAGCCATACATGGTTTTCTAATTTTTCTTCAGAATGTATATAGATTTTACTTGTAGCTTACTTAAAGTGTCGAATGTGATAGAAACAAATGGTAACAAATCCGGAAATAGAATTTCAAAATACAATGAACGGAAAAGTTTTCGTTAAAACCATTTAAGATTATTTACAGAATTGCAGATCTGTGCCATTGGCGCTGCAGGTCCTAGAAATATAATGGAATGTAAATGCCAACATGATAGGTATTGAGCTAAAGTAAAGATGGCTTACAATTAATAGGTCCCTGGTTCCGTAATCCTGAGCTGATGCTGTAAAGATATCAACAAGTTACCAGCAAATAAAATATAGAATCGACAAATGAAACGATGAATTAAATAAACGGTAGCATGAATATAAACCAAAGGTGTATAAAGAGTATTCATATACATACATATATATATGTGTGTATGTATGTGTGTGTGTATATATATATATATATATGTATCAGTATTATTATAGAGCCATAAAGACTCATTTTCTGAGAGAACAGAGATGAAGAGATGTGAAACAGAAAATTATGAGAATAAGCTGTCTTTCCGCCACCATCACCAACACCACCATCATCACCGCCATCACCACAGTTATATCCTGAGATTAATTTCACAAGACTGCTCGCGCGCGCGCGTGTGTGTGTGTGTGTGTTTGAAATACATCAATATAATTCAATATAGCAAATATTTAGTGATCACGCTGTATTTGACGCAAAGAGAATTTTCAAATGCAATCAAACTGACACCAAATATCTTTATTGAGAGACCAACTTGTAAATTAACTGCTATATTCTGCATGGCTTAAAGCTGTTATTTTCTCGGTCAAACTGTACAACGAAGTGTAATGTGACGAGGAATGACGATTCCGAAAACAGTGTTCCATTACGTTTATAGAAAATCTGTATACATTAATATAATTTCAGATTTTTGTATTTTCATGATGTGCCTACTGTAAAGAGAATCGTTAGCAAGGTTACGGATTTGTGGAGTATGTCGTAGTCACATGTAATTTGTAAGTCTGTCGTTAAAATAGATGCCGATGTTTCTAAGAGTAAAATAGGAAATCATCTCTGCCTGTCTGTCTGTCTGTTTCTTCATATATGTGAATGTGTTGTGTATTTGTGTGTGTAGTTAGTCAGGTAGACAGATAATTAAATAGGTGTGTATTGATGTGTTCATTATATATATATATATATATATTATATATATATATATATATATATATATACATGGGAGAGTTTACGAAAAAAACAAAAGACGAAGACAGGTCGTGTACAAAACAAACAGATGTATTAGTATAACGCTCAGGAATAGAAAAAGTCTTTTACGTTTCGAGCCTACGCTCTTCGACAGAAAGGGACACAGAAAAAACAAGGAGAGAAAAAAATGTGTGTAGTGGTTAACGATCTATCATGGCGTCTGAGTATCTACCATGGCGTAAAAGCATATATATATATACTCTTTTACTCTTTTACTTGTTTCAGTCATTTGACTGCGGCCATGCTGGAGCATCGCCTTTAGGACTTATTCTTTTTAAGCCTAGTACTTATTCTATCGGTCTCTTTTGCCAAACCGCTAAGTTACGGTTATATATATATATATATATATAAAGTCAGGTGATATGAAAGGTGAATGTATGTTTAGTTACCTACATGACTTCCGTAGAATTATGGTCGTTTCGCAAATTTTCTCATGTATTAATTTCAATAAGGAAAAAATTCTGCGTACATATTCGCATTAATATGTATGCTCAACATTGTAAAATACAATATTGTATTCACAAATCCATGCAGATAAGAAGGCTAGCTCATCAGATCAACAGAATATCCTGGTTACACCAACAATTCAGCTCTTAATATACACACAATTTTCTCTTTTAATATATATATAGAATATAGAAATAGGTTTCAAAAGTAAAATAAGCTACACGTGGTATAGATATAGGGAAAGTAAGAAGAAAACAGCGAAAATGCGCATTGGATATAGAAATTAAAGCCTTTTTATGAAAAGTAACGATAAATATATACAATTAGATGAACGGGGGTAGAATTAAAAGGAATAAAAGTCATTATTTTGAATTGTTAAAGGGATACAAATTCATACCGGTTTCGTCACTGGATCTGAATGCGCACCGATTACCAAACGGTGTCGTATATATATATATATATATATATAAACATTACTTCTCAGTATAGTTGCTACTTTCATCTATTATAGAGATTTTCTAAGTATCTACTTTGCTTGTTGGAATAACTGGTTGTCTCTTATTTTTCTATATATTGCAAGCTGAGCAAACTACTGCTATCTCTAGCGGACAGGTGTCCAGCGCTGAGGATGCGAAAAAATAATTCGAAATCGGATTGTCTGCTGGTCCTGTCAAGTCGATAGAAGATGGTAGGGGTTTACTCTCACACCTACTTGCAATATATATATATATATATACTACTACTACTACTACTACTACTACTACTAATATAGGATGAAGTTTTTTTACAAAAAAATTTCATCAGAAAATGTGGCAGCATATTAAAATACCTTTAAGGTTAAAATCATAAACAACTTATAAATAAGGGCTAAAGAAAATTATTTCTATGCCACTATGCTGATAACAGACTTTTAAATCGTCAATTTCCACATACTCGCTACAGAAAACACGTAGAGCTGAAATCGAGGAAAGAATTTTTTTAAAAGTTCGTTATTTCTATATTGAATCAATTTCGGAATTAATCTCATAATAGATTTTTTCCTCGTCAGTAGAAAATACGAAAAGAAATAAATGAAATACTTACATGCGCCCATGGAAAAAAGCCGAAGCAAAAATCATAACGTGACATTGCTTTCGCCAACATCAAGTTTTCTTCCGGCAGTCCTATTACCATGCTCTTCAGCATGTGATATAACTTCAAGTTTAAACATAGATGAATAAGATCTACGAGGCATTTTATGGGCATGTAATGTATAAAATGTTTTATTGGAGATTAATGTAC
>NW_021835902.1:12500-22500 GCF_006345805.1 Octopus sinensis | reverse complement strand
AGATAAGCCACCTACACCTGGATACAGCTGACTTAACAAGAACTCACTACATGAATGGACCATGACACCACAAAACTTGACTTAAAAAGGATTTAGATAATCCTATCAGGTGGTGCAATAAGTTAGACATGGCTTGGACCAATCTTTGGTCAAAACATATCTAAGTTTATCTAAGTTTATATACATATATATACATACAAATATATATTATCTTTGTTTCAGTCATTTGACTGCGGCCATCCTGGAGCACCGCCTTCAAGGGTTTTAGTCTAACAAATCATCCCCTGGACTTATTTTTTAAAGCCTAGTACTTGTTCTCTCGGTTACTTTTGCCGAACCGCTAGGGTGCGCGTATTTAAACACACCAATACCGGTTGTCTAGCGATGGTAGGGGACAAACATAGACACAAAGACACCTACAGTTTCTGTCTAGCAAATCCACTGACAAGGTTTTGGTCGGCCTGAGGCTGCAGTAGAAGACACTTGCCCACGGCGCCACGCAGAGGGACTGAACCCGGAACCATGTGGTTGAAAAACGAACTTCTTACAACACAGCCACGCCTGCTCATATGTATGTGTGTGTGTGTGAATGTGTGTGCGTATGTATGTACGCATATATAATATATTATATTATATATATACATATATATATATATATATTATTATATATATATACATAACGGGAAGGTTTACGAAATACATATATATGCGCGCACGCCCCCTTTCTGTTATTGTTTTTAGTGGCCTCCATTCTTGTACAGCTTTTGCTCCTGTTCTATGTCCTAGTTCTCAGTCAAACATCATTTAATAATTTGTCCGTCTCTTCACTTCTTAAACCTAGATTCTTCTTCCAGTCTTATTCACTGTCTGCAGATCTTAAAACCCAGCTGTCTTTCTTGTTTTGCTTCTTTCTTTCTCGAATCTATTTTATTTTTTTTCGCTCTCTCTCTCTCTTTCTCTTTCTCTCTCCCTACCTCTCCTGATCTCTCTATCTCGCTATCTTTCTCGCTCTCTTCCGCGCTCTCTCGCTCTCCCTCTCTCCATTGCATCGTGTCTCTTTCCATTTTCATCTCCTCGTCTCCTCTCCCTCTTTCTTTCTCATTCACTTCACCTTTAATTCACAAACCACCCCTGTTTTTATTCATCCACTCCCTTACTCAATACACCACTCTTTCTTTCATTGCTTCCAACTCTCCATCTCCCCTTCTCACTCACTCTCTCTCTCTCTCTCTCTACCTATCTATCTATCTATCTATCTATCTATCTATCTCTTTCTGGTGTATATCACCACCCCCTCATTTCCACTTTCACTTCCTACTTTCACTTTCTAAGTTCACTTCATTGCATCTCTTTATATTTATTTCCATTACTTCTATAATTTCCTCTTTCATCTTCGTTCTTCCTCTTCTGTAACTTAACACACATTCTAAAAACTCTTTACAAACTAAAATTGGCACAACAGCCTAATATCAAATATCTTTCACCTACATTTATAATTGTTCGTTAATTGTAATTGCTTGTTGATTATATTATTAGTTTCTTTTTGTTGCCATTCGATATGAAAATAATTTTTCAAAAATTTTTTCTTTATTATTCTATTCGCTCAGTTGTTTAGCTTGTTTCGAAACGATTTCTTTGATAACAAAGGCTTCCTCCCGCACATAGCTCCACTTTTTTTTAGCACTATTCTCATCCCACCGACTTTAATTCATATTATTTATTATTATATAAAAATCCCAAATCTTTCCCTATACCGAAAGCCCTAAATATAGGCTACAAAAGAAAACGTAGTCTGTAAACGAGTGAAGAAAGGAATTGAAAAAAATTGGACCGGAAGGCCTTGTTTAATCGATATTTAGTCAACCAAAATCACGGTAGAAATCAAACAAAAGACCACCAATATTGACAGAATCAAACAAAAGACAAGAATAAAATAAAATGAGGTAAAATAAATTGTAAAATCGAAACAGGATGAAGCATAATTATGAAAATAACAAAGAATATAATTATAAATTTTATATCGTAGTCACTATCACAACCACAAGCAGCAAAGTTACTGCGATCTCCCACCCTCATTTTTGCTCATTCCCCCTGCTTCTCATCATCAGCATCAGCATCATCATCATCATCATCATCAGCATCATCATCACCGCCATCGTCATCATCATCATCATCATCATCATCATCATCACCATCATCACCATCATCATCATCATCATCATCATCATCATCATCATCATCACCGCCATCGTCATCATCATCGTCATCATCACCCTCACCACCCTCACCACCACAACTAGTTCTGTTGCTCTTTCATACGCTCCATTTACACACATAATCGCTAACTCAGTAATTTTTGAATTTCCTGAAATTGGAACCGCACCACCACCACTACTACTATTACTCCTATCACCACCACCACTTCTACTACTACTACTACTAGTAGTAGTAGTAGTTGTAGTAGTAGTAGTAGTAGTAGTAGTAGTAGTAGTAGTAGTAGTAGTAGTAGTAGTAGTACAGGTGGGAAAGCAAAACTTGGAAAATAATAGATAATTCACGAAATTGTTTATATTACAACAACCAGTAGCCTGACACAAGTTTATGGCGATCGATATAATCGACCAGACGCCATCTTCAAAATTGCTGGCTTTGTTCCAAAATTCGAAACCATTATTTTAGCTTAGAAACTTCTTGGATAGAAAAACAAACCAAAATCTGCATGGTTCGATTCCCCGAGACCATTTTCAGTTTCTCCACCCCACCCCCGTCCATTTGGGGATTTTAGCCCAATGCATTAACACCTATTATGTATAGCTCTATTTGCTTCGAGACACGTTTGATTGAAAATTTTGTTTCTGTAATACGCTTTGGTCTTGGTTCTAGTTTATAACCATAAATAATATCTTGTGGGGGAGAAAGAGGCAGAGACAGAGACAAAGATAGGGAGAGACAGAGGGATAAAGAGAAAGAGAGAGAGAGAGAGAGAGAGGAGGGGCTTATGAGGTCGAAATGCATATACGCGATGGGAACATCATTATATATTTTTATTAAGCTCAAAATTTAAAAGCAGGCAATGAATGTACTATTGAATTGTAATTGTAATTGTGATAAAATTAATTGATATAGGCGCAGGATTGGCTGTGTGGTAAGAAGCTTCCTTCCCAACCACATGGTTCCGGGTTCAGTCCCAGTGCGTGGGCAAGTGCCCTTGGCAAGTGTCTTCTACTATAGCCTCGGGCCGACGAAAGCCTTGTGAGTGGATTTGGTAGACGGAAACTGAAAGAAGTCCGTCAGGTATATGTATATGTATTGATGAGTGTGTGTGTGTGTGTCTGTCTCTGTGTGTGTGTCTGTCTTTGAGTCTGCGTTTGTTCCCCCACCTTCTCTCACAGCCGATGTTGGTGTGTTTACGTCCCCGAAAACTAGCGGTTCGGCGAAAAGAGACCGATAGAATAAGTACTAGGCTTGCAATGAATAAGCTCTGGAGTCGATTTGTTCGACTAAAGGCGGTGCTCCAGCATGGCCGCAGTCAAATGAAACAAGTAGAAAAAAGACTAAGAAATATATTCTCTTTCTATCACTCGGTGTGTGTGTGTGTGTGTGTATGTGTGTGTGTGTGAGTGTGTGTGTATGTGTGTGTGTGTGTATTTGTGTGTGTGTGCGTGTGAGTGTGCGTGCGTTTCTCTGATCCTTGCCCTAATAAGAGAATGTACGAGGTGCTGAACCTTCAACGTTTCGCAAATTCACAATCTTTATATATAAAAGAGAAGCTGGGTGTCTGTTTCCTACGATTTAGATTCCTAACTACTCCCACATTTTGCGGTGCAGTTTAACCAAAACCGGGTATCTTATAGTCGTGATTCATATCGAGCTTTTCTGGGTATTAGCGCGCGTCTACGATGAATCTACGATTTTAAAAATAATTTACCATCATATTATTCCATTTTAATGCATTTTTTCGCTATTATATAAGGGAAGTAACTCTCTAAAAATGTCTACGATGAGTCAACGATTTTTTTTTTAAATTACCATCATTTTTTTCCCATTTTTAATGCATTTTTTTGCTTTTTTTGGCTATAACTCTCTAAAAATGCTTATATAGTTATTTCCCTTACAAACCCGAGCAACGCCGGGCGATACTGCTAGTGATTAATAAAGCTTTTACGTCTCTTCTGTTTAACAGAAGTAAAAACAAATATCGGTGAAGTGAACTGTGGAGATCCACGAAGAGAAACACAGCAGTACTTCGGTTTTCGAACAACGAATATAAATGTGCTTTATATATATATATATATATATATATATATATATATATATTACTCTTACTCTTTTACTCTTTTACTTGTTTCAGTCATTTGACTGCGGCCATGCTGGAGCACCGCCTTTAGTCGAGCAAATCGACCCCGGGACTTAATCTTTGTAAGCCCAGTACTTATTCTATCGGTCTCTTTTGCCGAACCGCTAAGTGACGGGGACCGTAAATATACCAGCCAGCATCGGTTGTCAAGCAATGTTAGGGGGACAAACACAGACACAACAAAACACATACACACACATACATATATATATATATATATACATATATACGACAGGCTTCTTTCAGTTTCCGTCTACCAAATCCACTCACAAGGCATTGGTCGGCCCGGGGCTATAGCAGAAGACACTTGCCCAAGATGCCACGCAGTGGGACTGAACCCGGAACCATGTGGTTGGTTAGCAAGCCACTTACCACACAGCCACTCCTGCGCCTATATATATAGAATATTTTTGTTCTTTCTAACGAATAATATAGAATCGCTTAAGAAGTGTTCGGGTCGAATCCGAAACAAAAGATAAGAATTAAGATATAAACTCAAATTAGGGAATGATACTCGTACAGTTATAAGTGCGAATTAAAATGCGTATACATATATTAATACATATCGAAACATGTGTGAGAAAAAGAGAACTGATAATATTATTTTTATAACTGTATGATTATGATTGCCTAAGTTGAGTTTATATCTTAATTCTTATGTATGTATAGATAGATAGTTAGATAAATATGTTTCTTTATTAGCCACACAGGGCTGCACACAGACAGGACAAATTACAAGGTAGAGCTTTTCTTTTGGGGGTAAAAAAAAAGGGGGTTTGGTTTTCGATCAAAGGGGATCGTAAAGGGAAAGAAAGAGGTCAAAAAAAAGGGGGGAATAAAATTTTAAAAAAAGGGGGGGAGGGAGAGAAAAAAGAAAAGATAGATAGATAGATAGATAGATAGATAGATAGATAGATAGATAGAGAAAGCACGATTTATTCGTGACCAGAGGCGTTCGTGAACCGAGGTACTACTGTATTTATAATCATTTCTGATAACGACAAAATGGGTTGGTCGAGTGTATTGACCAAATTATTTACATATTCTATCGACCCTGGAAGGGCGAAAACGGTCGTGACAGAAGTTAAGAATGTAAAGATGTAACTAAAACCACCAAATATTTCATCCGCTGCTCTACCGGTTTCGAAAGTCCTACAGCACTGCGTACAACGACGGCAACAACAACAGCAATAATATAACTTTGTAGCTTCTGTTCAAGACAAATCTAAGAAAATATTTTTATTGACAACAAAACCTTCTAAGAACACGTTCATGTTTTTATCTCAGCATACTTCAGAGATTTTTGGAAAAATTTATTTACTCCTCAATACCGATAACTGTCGCTGATAATCTCGTGTGATGAAAATCCTGTATGTATTCGCTTGACCTGCTAGAAATAGCGATCAAATATCTTTCTATCGCATCCTACCATTGTTGTCTTACCTAAACTACGACACGTTATGCAACTTAGTTTCTGATATGCTGTGACAAGGTGGTCACTGTCTCTAGTCACAGGCCTGCCCGTACCGAACTAGCGCCAGGTTAAACAGCGACAGCAACTGTAAAAACGACAACAACATGTTCTCTAAAAAGATGAAATACGCAGAGCAGAGATGTCACAGCAGAAACATTCTACGTTCAGATTAGTGTCGGATCAGTTAAAAGCTGATGTCATTCAAATAAATTAAATAAAACAGACAGAAAACTTACAAAGATTTTCTTTTTTTTTCTCTTGCCTAATTTGCATCAACTTTAAGCTGATTCGACAAAACGAATGTATTCGTTGTTGTTTTATATTTTATTCTCTAACTATACACTGTCAAAGGCCCCTTCCGTTCTTCGTCAAATGCTAAGTTATCATCTGACAGTAGGCCTGCATTTCATTATTATTGATTACTGACCTCTCTAGAAACTATGAACGCATAAATTTTGGCTTTTGTGTTAGTTATCTTAGAAATGGCAAGCAAATAAATAATTGCATTATGAAGATCTCCAAAACAGTTCAAAACGAAAAGTGTAAAACAAAGCAAAACAAGGGGTGAATAATTAAGTTTGGGTTGTAATGAAGAGGCAGAGGAAAAAGTTCATTGTTTTGGACTGTGTTCCTTTGTCGATAACAAAGAGAAAAAGTAAGGGAAAATGAGGTTTTCAGTAACGGTTCTATGGCAGTCAAAGTATGTCGGAAAAGTATTACATAATTATGTAAATGATGTAATATGGAATTTTCTTTCAGAAATTTGTTATGGTTACAAAATAACAGTAACGTGTTTTCTACATGTTACGTTCAAATATTTCTGCAGACATCGAATTCAGTTAAAGAATGTTATATAAGAAAAAACAACCTGCGGAGCCTCCTTTCAGCCTCCAGTCAATAATATACGTGCCACACCAATGATCTAAAAGTATGAAGAGCACATCAGATAACGTTGTCCTCGGTACACAGTATCTAAAAATAAAACAATATGACAGCAGGCGTAAATTAATCAAACTTACGTTTCCTCGAAAATGTTTGATCTGGAACCGACAACAAAACAGGAAATACTTTTCACAATGTTCTATATCATGTATTTGCTAATATAATTTGATATATTTCGCGAGCATTTTACAGTATATTGAGAGCCATACAAATCATAATACATGCGGACGAATTATCAAAATAGACAAAAAAAAAAAAGAAAGAATATGGGAGGTTGAAAAGTGAGAGGTCGTTGAGTATATTTCCCTTCCTGTTGCCATTTGAGTCGTTTTATTATTATTTCAACGATGATTTTCACGTGATTTAGCTAGCATGAAACTTAAAGACATGGAGCTGGGGTTATCTTTAAATGATATATAATAACCCTTTCTATTACAGACATAAAGCCTGAAATTTTTTTGTGGGGGCGGGGAGGCATGTCGATTGCATCGACCCCAGTTCTTATTTCATCGATCCCGAATAGCTGTTGTCACAGCATGCTTCTAGGAGAGGGACACTTTGATATAAAACCTGCGGTTTCACGCCATTTCTGGTTATCATGGTTTGGCTTGTTATTAAGTACTAATCACGGGGCCTCAGAGAGTGGCACTTGTGTTGTACAAGTGTTTGCCGCCATAGTCCAGTAACGTACATTAGTCTCTTTAGGGTAACCTCATTTGTCATTCCATCAAACGAAAGTGGAAGAGTGGCAACGTGTGTAGACCTAACCAGTTGGAAGCGCACAGTAAGTTAAACCTTTCAGCTGTCACTTATGCTTCAAACCATACAGATCTGCAACGGACCTAAATAGATTTCTGAGAAGTCAGAATACCTATTTCTTTATTACCCACAAGGGGCTAAACACAGAGGGGACAGACAAGGACAGACATAGGTATTAAGTCGATTACATCGACCCCAGTGCGTAACTGGTACTTAATTTATCGACCCCGAAAGGATGAAAGGCAAAGTCGACCTCGGCGGAATTTGAACTCACAACGTAATGCAGACGAAATACCGCTAAGCATTTCGCCCGACGTGCTAACGTTTCTGCCAGCTCGCCGCCTTTAGAAGTCAGAATACCATTGACAAGGAAATACAAGGGGAGGACAATCATCTGTGCAGAGAAAGAAACCACCACATATATAGAGTGTGAGTGTGTTTGTGTATTACAACCGGGGTTCGTTTCATATGCCCCCTCCAGTTAGGGGCTCAATAATAAGCAACCATTGAATTAATACGAGAGATTAATTTGTTCGACTGATTCCTTGAAGACAATGCTCGAGTATGGCCGCAGTCGCCAGATGTTTGGTTAAGTTATATTGTAAAAGAGCATACAATCACACATATGTATATAATTGTGAGTATGTATGTGTGTACGCATGCGTGCATGTGTTTTGTCTGTTTGTATATACGCTTTGCGTTGACATCGCGTAAAACGAATGGATTTCTGCTTTAACCACGTAAGATGGCGGCGTCTCGACACATGAAAAGCAATAAATGCTAGAAGTTCAAATAAATTATGAGAACGAAGTAGTCAGTTACAAGCCTTCGGGGCAGTGCCCCCGCATGGCCGCAATAGAATAACACAATTCAAAGTGAAAAATACTATGTATGTATGTATGTATGTATGTATGTATGTATGCATGCATGCAGGTGTATGTGTATGTACGTATAGATAGATAGATAGATAGATAGATAGATAGATAGATAGATAGATAGATAGATAGATAGATAGATAGATATGTAGATAGATATATAGATAGATAGATATGTATATAGGTAGATAGATAGATAACTTTTTTATTGGCCACACAGGGTTGACACAGAGGGGACAATTACAAATGTAGAGCTTTTCTTTTCGGAGATGGAAAAGGAAAAAGAAGAAAAAAGGAAACAAATGTAAAATTTCGATCAAAAGGGATCGGAAGAAAAAAAAGAGATCAAAAGGGATCGTGAATCACAGAAAGAAAAAAATTTTTTTTTTCAAAGTAACAAACAAGATTAGGTTCATCCGTGGAAAGAAAAGCCTACAGAAAAGACCACGGTAACCTCAGGCAGGGAGGAAAAATAAACACGTGAGAGCAAAGTGCTCTCTCTCTCTCTTTTACGATTTACAGGATCAAGCTCAAAGTGGTTTCGTCACTCGTACGCACCATCTTTGCTACACTCACCCACCTTTTTTTGAAACTTTCACGAGACAAAACCTGCCTTTCCATTCTCACCTTCCTTTTCAAGTGGTACTTGGAAAAGTTGATGAGCGATTGGCCAGAGAGTTAAGTGTTTGTCTCTAATCCTTTCGCTCGAGTCCACCACACACATTCTTTCACCATAGCCACCAGTACGATGAAAACTGCCTTGCCTTCCCAGTTGAGGTGCAATTTTCACGATAGACTCGGCCGACAGCACGTGACAGCAGCCGTTCGGTATAAGCCCACAGGTCCGAAATGGATGGACACTGCACGAATGCGTGCAGAACGGTTTCGTCACTCTGACCGCATCTCGGGCAAGTTGGTCCAGTGTGTCTCGAACCGTACCTGTAGAGCGTATCCCAAACAGGTAATGCTTCTCGATAGCACTGCCTGGCCAGAGATCTTTGGTGATTGTCTATAGGTCCCGGCCCGAAAGTTGTCCTGAACAGGTGGGTCAGGTGTCTCTCGTCGACGCCCAGATTCTGCCCGAGAACGTCGTCGCATCTCCCCCGCCCTAATCCTCTATAGAACGCCTTTCTTGTAATGAAGTCGCACAAATTTGGTCCCGGTCGGCAGAGTTACTTGAGAGCAACGCGACACTCGCGGTGCCATTCGCTTAGCCTCGGTCTCTGTTTGATCCACGATTGTAGTTCGGTCAAGGAGACGAGCTGTTCACCATCGTCTATGAAGCGCCGGTGATGTCGCAGTCTCAATGCATGTCTGCGCATCATCAACCACGGCATGGCTAGCCCTCCATTTAGCGTGTGTTGACAGTAAATGGATCGCCTAACCATCGGAACGCTTCCCTTCCACAAGAAGCGGAAGAGTTTGGTGATGGTAGGGTCGGGATAAGGCACGACGGTCAGACGGTACTCGATACTGGATGCGGTGTACGCGTTCGTCACTTCCGCCCGACCTTTTAGGAATAGCTTCCTCTCGGCCCTCTCTGTGGCTCGACACTATGATGGTGACGGCGTCCGCGTATGCAGACACGCTCCT
>NW_021835902.1:5000-7500 GCF_006345805.1 Octopus sinensis | reverse complement strand
CACCAAATATATAGTGCGTGTGTGTTTTTATTGGCTAAACTGGCAATATGACCATTCCGAAATATAACAATATCTGTTTCAACACACGACTTCACATAAAAAATCTGCACAAACAAATATTTAAACGTATATACACACATATATATTTATATATACACATGTACCTATATACTACATATAAGCATATATATTATATACACACAGATATATATATATGTGTGTGTTAATATTTTGTAGATATAACACTTTTGCAAACTAATCCTGCTTTCGCTCATTCATAGCTCTTCAGAAACCTTTTCCAAGAAGCTATTAATTATTATAAGCGTATTTTTTCTAACCCTTGATATCTGTAAAATACACCATTTGTTCTCTTTCGTTTCAGGAATTCGTCTATGTTAGCTAGTCTACGGCTGCCTCTCCTCTAGTTCTATCTTCTCACTGCAGTTTCATTCTCTCCGCCGTTCCCTGCTGTATTCACCAGACCCACTTGGGTCGCACACGAAGTAAAATGCCCAAAGCATCGAACCTTTGTAATTTTTACCTCCTTGTATCTGTCCTGAATATGTCACAATTCAATGTTTCAGCCGACCATTATCGACAACTTCACTGATTTCGAAATAACGGCGAAAGGTACGGAATTAGTTTCTTTCTTTAGAGCAATTACATGTGGCGCCCTCTGGTTACAGCCGTTAATAAAAGGGAACTGCTTTAGCGCAACCAAACACTCACTGCGTAGTTCTAATTTCAGCAACTGCACCGACTCAACGAAGCAACTCAACAGAAAAGACCGAATAGGCGAAATGGCGTTCTTCTGCAACACGACAACGGCCATCCTCATATCGCCAATATGACCATGGGAAGTTCTGCCTTATCCTTTATACTCTCCAGACTTGGCGCCGTGAGATTTTTATCTCTTTCGACCGCTTTCGAACGACGTGGAATTGAGGGTTTGGTTGGACGAATACTTTGTCGTCGTCGTCATCACCACTACCACCACCACCACCATCATCATCATCATCATCATCATCATCGACAACAACATCGTCAATATCATCAGCAACATCACAACCATAGGTATTTATCAACAATAAATATGCTGGCAATGCTACTAATGACGACAAAGGCAACTGCAGCTACAACAACACCTACAGATTTCTATCGCCGAAGCATCGAAAAACTTAATGAACGATGGAAGGAAGTCGTAAACAACAACGGAGAGTATATTATTGATTAATCTGTTGTAGAGTTTTTTTATTTGTTTGTTTGTTTGTTTGTTTAAAATAATTTGAAAAAAGACGCTCATGAATTATTCCTCTACCCAACATACGTATATACATTCAGTAGGGTATTAAAATAGCACTTGCTATAAACAGACCTATCGCTCTAAAACCTCAAATTACTCACTATTAAAATACACATGGCAAATGCAACAAACATAACAGAAATAGTCTTGCTTTGTATGAACAACAGAAGTAAGGAATGCATATATTCCAGGATCAATTGATTTCGCTTTCTGTATGAAAAGCATGCTTAAGCTCGTCAGCCAGACTTAACGCTACAACATCTATTTCTGAAATAGTCATCACGTTACACTTTAAATTATATATATATATACATATACACACAAAATAGGGGGGTTATGTCCACAGGTGATCTAAACGACCATGTACGCTGCTTAAGTGCTGTAACGGATTGCCAGGGTTCCAAGGCTATAGATGAGACGGGAGTTATGGAACCATTGTAGATTTCCGATATAGCGGATATATAATTATTAAAGAGGACAACAAACATTAAGGCAAGACAAACATCTCAAGTCATAAACAGACAGAACGGATTTTATATATGATATATTAAAAATAGGCCTTACCTTACTCCTTTTTCTAGCAAGTGGTATTCTGGTTACCAACTTTATTTGTATTATTTTACTGTTATAGGTTGAACCTGCTGACCAGTTTATCATTATTGTTATTTTTAGTAATGGTAATAAAGTTTTATTAAATTTAGAATTATAGGCGCAGGAGTGGCTGTGTGGTAAGAAGCTTGCTTACCAACCACATGATTCCGGGTTCAGTTCCAGTGCGTATCACTTTGGGCAAGTGTCTCCTACTATAGCCTCGGGCCGACCAAAGCCTTG
The DNA here is from genome assembly GCF_006345805.1 of Octopus sinensis. Classification (NCBI taxonomy): domain Eukaryota; kingdom Metazoa; phylum Mollusca; class Cephalopoda; order Octopoda; family Octopodidae; genus Octopus; species Octopus sinensis. The sequence continues at coordinate 5,366 of NW_021835902.1, read as the reverse complement.
TGAGTGGATTTGGTAGACGGAAACTGAAAGAAGCCCGTCATATATATTTATGTATGTGTGTATGTGTGCGTGTATATATATGTGTGTGTGTCTGTGATTGTCTCCAAAATCGTCTGACAACCGATGCTGGTATGTTTACATCCCTGTAACTTAGCGATTGGGCAAAAAGAGACCGATAGAATAAGTACTAGGACAGACAGAACGGATTTTATATATGATATATATATATGTAGCTTCGCTTACACTATCATGCATAAATGCATACGAACACATACATACATACACATACGCACACACATTTAAGAAATTGTCTACTTGCATGATTTAATATATTTTATTATAATCAGATGAAATTCCAAAAGAAAA
>NW_021835902.1:0-2500 GCF_006345805.1 Octopus sinensis | reverse complement strand
GAAACTTCCCTCGGCAGCTCGAGACTGCCCTACGTCTTGCGAGGCAATGGATCAGCACCAAGAAATATCATCTCTCATGTGCAGTCCTGGAAAAGTGAGGGTTTTATATAAAGCAAACAGTTGCTCATGTCTACTACTTCATACCACTTATGTTGTCCAAGGAAAAGACAAAACCCATACAGCAAGCACTACTGTCCGCGCTGGCGTCAGAAATCTCAGCAGTGGAATTAGATACAGAGTGACATCTCATCGAACGCTCTTACCATTCTGCTAACATACCGCTCTGGACTTTATTTATTGGAGGGGAAGGTAAAGTTGAACACAGTGAGATCCGACTAAATGCTGGGAGGAACTGCTCATTGGCTAACCAATTCACTGTCTTGGAAAATCAATGCATCACGTAATAGACAAAACTAAAAGCACTACAACTGGGTCTTACATTTGTTTTACAAAACCCTCGTTTAAGAACCGACTATAACAACACGCGAGCTCTTTGAAGCACCATTGCAAAGTAAATACTACATCGCTTCCGTAAGCCAGCTGAAAAACGAAATATAATGTGTTCTAGTCAACTGACCGCACTTTAATCTTGGTGAGAATCTCCATTCAGTAACCTTTCAAATCAATCCAATTTATGTTTGACGGAGAAATATGACATCATATATCATCAGCGATACACAGCATCCTTCATCTAAATACACAAGCAACCGAGGAGATGTATTGTGACTTTAATTTTGATCTTTCATATTGAGTTGGAAGATAAAATCATGAATGTTTACATTGAAATTATTATGTTACATCGATTGTCAGAAGTACGTTCTGTAGTTTTCAGATTTATGGTTTTCTGTTGACAGGAAAGTTCATCATTCTTTGTGTTTTTTGTAATATATCCATAGTGCTTGTTCGTGGTTCTGTACATGAAAGCAATTGGCCGAATGATTAAGGTGCTGGACTCTTGATTGTAAGGCCGTAGTTTGGTTTCCTGAACTGGGCAATGTATTGCGTCCTTAAACAAAGCGTTTCATTTAGCATTTTCCCAGTCTATTTAGCTGTAACTGAGTACCAGCCTATTACTCATTTTCTCTCTCTCTCTCTCTCTCTCTCTCTCTCTCTCCTCTCTCTCTCTCTTCTCTCTCTCCTCTCTCTCTCTCTCTCTCTATTTCTCTCGCTGGTGTGTCACGAATAGGAGGTTTGTGAATGGCTCATTTTTTTCTTTCTTTTGGTCATGGGTAGGTGAAACAATTAGCGAAAACATGATATAAGCTGCCATTTCATACTATTACGAGTGACAGACAACTTCAGGCGCCAGATACACTGTATTCTCTATTCATCCCTTCTATAATTTAGGTGTATATTATAACAAAAATTACGCAAAGATAAGTAGGTAGAAGCACTTTAGTTAATAAATCTAGAACAAAAAACTATTTACAACAAACTACGAATTAAAAAAATTGACAGAGAGAGAGAGAGAGAAAGAGAGAGAGAGAGGGAGAGAGAGAGAAAGAGAAAGAGAAGAGATAGTAGCGCCAGTAATTAGCTGCTACTCAGAGAATGAAAAAAAGAGAGAGAAATAAACTGTGAAAGTAAAATAGAATTAATATATACATTATTTACATTTGACGGATATTTGTCCTCATCTTGTTTGTTGTTAACACTTTTCAGCTGATTTACCCTCCAGCCTTCATCAGATGCCTTGGGGAAATTTCGAACCTGGGTTCTCACTCTCAAGGTATTTTTTGATGTTTTTGTCATTATTATTATTATTTCTTTATTGGCCACGCAGGGCTGAACACAGGAGGGACGAAATACAAAGTAGAACTTTTCTTTCTCAGAAGAAGAGAAGGAAAAAAGGTCGAATTCCGATCAAAAGGGATCGTGAAAAGAAAAAGCGGAGCCGATCAATAGGGATCGTATATCACAGAAATGTCAATGTAAAAAGGGAAAACAGATTAGGTAACCTTCAGCAATAATGTCATTACCGTAAGTGACTCTTTTTCCTCCCTTTTATTTTTGGTTCATAGGAGTATGCTCAATCTGGCTCCGTCCTTCTCACGCGCCATCCTTGCTACATTCACCCAACTTGCCTCTTCAATTAATACCTGACAAAATTGATGAGAGATTGACCAGAGAGGAAGTTGTTTGTCTCTAGACCGTTCAGGCACGTCCACTATACACATTCTTTCGCCATAGCCACAAGTACAATAAAAATCGTTTCAAGGATGGAGGCGCTACAATATACACGATAGACTCGGTTGATGAATCGACTCTATAGATAGATAGATAGATAGATAGATAGATATGTTTCTTTATTAGCCACACAGGGCTGCACACAGATAGAACAAATTACAAGGTAGAGCTTTTCTTTTGAAGGTTTAAAAAAAAAAAAAAAAAAAAAAAGGAAGGGGGAGTTTCGATCAAAAGGGATCGTAAAAGGAGGAAAGAGGACAAAAGAAGGGGGGTTAAAAAAAAAAAAAAAAAGGGGGAGAGGAAAAAAAAATTG